>NW_028294744.1:0-99000 GCF_964341445.2 Mesoplodon mirus
AATAACAATCACCATGAGCACAGGTCACTGCTGACAAAGGGACTTGCTTTCTCTCTAAACCATTTGACTTTGTTGGTGCCCAGGGCAGGATGCTCCAAAATATGCCTCAGTGGAATATTACTTTGAATTAAAGTTACTGAAGAAATGACTGATGCAAGAGAGACACACTGACCTTCCTATCTGTCTCCATGAAAGCAGGAAATTAATATCTCATGTGAATGGTGCCCTCCCTGTACCAGGAGGTAGAAAGACATCATTAGCACCAGAGATAGGGAATGCAGGGTCAAGAAGGCTGTATAAACCTTGTTACTTCTTTAACTCAAGAAGGTTGGCAGGGACAATTCTTCCTCCTCAACAGCTGACAAGACAACCAGGAGGCTGGCTAAACCCTGCTTCCCACCACAAGACTGCTGCAGCTGAGAGATCCTAGGACACATGACAAAGGCCAGCAGAAGGTAAAATTTCTTATCTCCTCAACTTCCCAGGCCTGTAAGGTCTGGTGGGAGGGAAAGTGCTTAAGAGTCTCTTTTTCTCTATCTCTAAATTTAGATTAGCAGAAGAAAATTCTTATTGAGCAAGATCCTTGTGACATAGAAAATCTGGTTTTTGGAAATGAGTAATCTCGTCTCAGTTTTTCTTAATCCTTTCCTCCCAGAGATAGTCACTGTTTTTCTTTGTCTCTGTCTCCTGAGTCATGTTTCATAAGAAGAAAGAACCATAGGGCAGAATACAGGCATAGGCCCTATAAGCCTGCTGTTGGAGACAGCCTCACAGACTGGTGAGTTACCAGTTCTCTCCAGTCCAGTGCCTATTAAGACAAACTTTGCTGTCAATCCTCTATATAAAAACTGGATGAGATTTCTCCTTCTGTATTTTTCTATGTCCTGAGAGTTTGGCTTTGTGTCCAGTGAGAATATTCTCGCTGGTCTCCACCATCTGGATGGTGTATTTACTGGCGTGCATCTGGTAACCAGTTGAATTGACTGGGGTTCTGAGACACAAAGTCATAAACAGCACACTCTAGTCTTGTGCCAGCTGTCAGAGGAGTTTGTCCTAAGGGACCCAGTCCATAAGGGGCCTTTGTTGTTTCAACCTTCATTACCTTGTAAGTGTTGGAAAAGTCCCATTCCAGCAGCATATGCCTGATGTCACAGATTAGTAGGTTTGGGATCAGAGGTGCCTCAAATTCCCAGGAGAGACCAGGGACACAGTTTGCATTATACCACCCTTACTGCCTGTGCAATGAAGGCCTTTGCTTTCTTAGATTAACCTTGGAAATGAATTTTCACATTATAGGGGCTATACCATCCGTGCCCACTCCATCTGAAAGTAAGCTTACTTCATCCATGGTAAGGATTTATTCTAAGCCTGAAAAGTTACCTCTGGGTCGTTCCATAAAAAGCCTTACTGATTTGAGTCACTATTTAAAATTAATGAAAGGTCTTACTCCTCAATGGCCAGATGATGGATCCTTTAAATTTGCTGTATTTAAAAGATTACCTTTTTGAGAGCTCTCATCATAAACAGCTGTCATATTGGTATTTATGGAAGGATCAAATTGAAAGGAAAAATAATGTATAACAGCTAGCCTTAGGGAATCATTATTAAGATGAAATAAAAGAAATTAGACTTAAAATAAAGATCCAACGTGAATTCCCCTTTTTAAGAAAAATTTTAAAAATTGCCCCATCTCCTCAGCAATTCCTTAGGCCCTCCTACAAATAATTAGGAAAAGATCAGTTGGAAGCCAATATTCAAGAGCTAATAGAAACAATTATCTTTGTCTTCCAAATCTCTACCAAACCAGAAATGCAACTTAGGAACAAGTCAAGGCCCATTTATCTTCACCAACCCTGAAACCTATTCCTCTCAAATTCTTGTAGATATTATAAAAGTTGAGGATAATTGGAGCAAAATTGTCCTGTACTTAAGAAGAAAAAGTTTTTAAAATAATAATTACCCTGAGACTTATGATAATATAAAAATACACTCCAAAACTCACAGAAGAAAATTTACATTTTTTTCTCTGTCCCTTAAAGTTATAAATCTTACCATGTCTTTGAAATGTAAACACAGCCACATTGCCTGAGGCTGAGCCCAGATTATCTCAATTGTTAGAACCTGAAACTAAAATTTAAAGAAAAAAAAGGAAAGAGGTTTTTTTTTTAAACAAAAACCACCAAAAAAACCCTCTCTTGCTCAAACTCTAAATCACAGTCTCCTTAAAATTGTTTATCAAGGGCAAGTACACTTAAAGGGCAAGAAGACTTAAAAGTCTTCTCCATAACTAGTAAAAGACTGTAGCTATCTGAGTGAGTAAACTTAATTTATTCCAACAAGCAATCTAAAAATTCTCAAAAATATAACAAAAACGAGTACAAATATTTTTCAAATTCACATGATCTTGGATAATTTTTGGTAAGTAAAATCTAGTTCAGGTTTAATGGTTTAATTAATACAGACATATCTTAAGAGTTATCAGCATTAAGTATAAGAGCTTTATGCTAGGTAGTTTTACTAAAAGTCAAATAAGCTCATGTTATCTCTTTTACAAAATTTCTCAGAAAACAGTAATAATAATAATAATTTAAGATGATGGCTAACACTACTTTAACATCTTATGAAATTGTCATGAGTAATCTGAGTGATTGTTAAGAACAAATTAATTAAATAGACATAAGATAAGAATTCTTTTAGGTAAACATTTTTTAGCAATAATTGTTTTGCTATGTCGACTTAAATAGTTTTCTAAATGTCTTTGATAAATTGTACCCTTAGAGTTTTGCTAAGCTAAATTAAATGAATTGAATGTCTAAATCATTTCCAACTAAGACAAAATACTGAAATATTAATTGCTGAATGAGTCTAGGTTTACCTACTTTTGACCTCTTATTACACACTAAATATGTTTGGTTCTATTAGTAAACATGTCTTGTGCTTCATTAAAAGCTTGCACTTTGAAGTAGAATATGTTTCTAGAAATTATGAAATGTATTTATAAGTTTGCCAAGCCACAAAATACTTACACAGTTAATAATTTTTAACTTTATCTTTACAAAAAAATTAAAGCTTCAAAGGATTAAGAATTGTAAATAATATATGTGGTTAAAGCTACTAGGAATTATAAGGAAATTAGAATATGTTTTGGGGTAATAAAAAGTGTAAGCTATGGAGATGTTTTTGTTCATGTAAAAACTTTGTTAAGTGATTTTTGTCCTAAAGCTGGTAACTTCTAAATGGGAAAGAGAACAAGGGACAAATCAAAATGGGCAGAGAAAGTTGTAAGAGGTTTGTTAAAAAGGAATCTTTAGAAAGGAATTTTATGTGTAGTCAGGTCTAAGATTGGAATGAATTTAATAAAGTGATTGAGTTTTAATATCCAAAGTAAGCTGGTAGAAAATTAAAATTTGTTTTTTCTCTCTTTTTGCAAAATTTTCTTAATTATTGGTCTGCTCTTAATGAGAAATTGTAAACAAAGACTTTTTTACATTTAATGTAATCTGTCTAGCAAAACAAATATTGTACATTTTGTCTTGATGAGTCTTTGATAATTTTGAAGAAAAACTGAATGCTTTCAACATTAAAAGAGCTGTCTTTTTACACTATTTAACTATCTGTATTTACATGTGAATCTTTGTCACTTTGATTAAATTGATAACTAAATATTAATTCACAGTGACATATGATCATATTTGACAAAGTGTTTTAAAACATTTTTATTTTTGAAAAAGTAGATTTTCCCCCAAGTCAAATTCTAAATGAAGACTTATTGACCTGGAAATAATGTTCAGGTTTTCCAGAGGCCCCTTGGAACACCCTCAAAGATTTGTTTTATCTTATTAGAAAAGAGAGCTATGAAACTCATTAGGCTTATTTGGTATGTTACTTACGTGGAAAGCATTGCTAACTAAATGATCATAAACTCTAGGTTATATCATAAGGGTGAATGTTATTAATATAAATGTTCTGGAAAGTATACGAAATTCCTAAAATTGGATATGTCCTAGTATAATGTTATCAGTCATAATTCTAGTTATTATCTTAAATGTTTTGTGTCACAGAGATAAATTTTCTTGTCAATTCCATTAGAATGAATCAAATTTTTAGTAATGGATATTTGTCTTTTATTACTTAGACAATGGTTTTACTCAGATGCTTTTACAAAAGCTTCCTGAAAATGTGTTTCATGTTCAGAGAAATTCATGGAAAAGGATCTAACAAGTATTCGAGAACACAAGTTTCTGATGAATTTCAAATCATTACACTGAACTGAGTAAGAATTTACAAAACCCTAATGGAGAAATTGACGGTTTCATAAAACTTCTAACAAAAGATCAAACAAAACAAGAATTAATTACATGGGACTAAGTAAACTGAAGAAGATGGTTATAATATTTTATGATTTTAAAAATAAATTTATTTAGTTTATTTATTTCTGGCTGCATTGAGTCTTTGTTGCTGTGTGTGGGCTTTCTCTAGTTGCAGCGAATGGCAGCTACTCTTTGTTGTGGTGCGTGGGCTTCTCATTGCAGTGGCTTCTCTTGTTGTAGAGCATGGGCTCTAGGTGCATGGGCTTCAGTAGTTGTGGCTCATGGGCTCTAGAATACAGGCTCAGTAGTTGTGGCACGTGGGCTTAGTTGCTCTGCGGCATGTGGGATCTTCCTGGACCAGGGTTTGAACCCATGTCCCCTTCAATGGCAGGCAGATTCTTAAACACTGTGCCACCAGGAAAGCCCCATTTTATGATTTTTTTTTCATGGTACGCAGGCCTCTCACTGTTGTGGCCTCTCCCGTTGTGGAGCACAGGCTCCGGACACGCAGGCTCAGCAGCCATGGCTCACAGGCCCAGCCGCTCCACGGCATGTGGGATCCTCCCAGACCGGGGCATGAACCCGTGTCCCCTGCATCACAGGCAGACTCTCAACCACTGCACCACCAGGGAAGCTCTATGATTTTTAATTTTAAACATTGCTGGTTTTAATTTTTTTAAGTTTTGTTTCTCCAAATGTAGGAAAATTTGTTTTTCTCTCTTAAGCTTAGAGCAGTTTGGTAAATTATACCCTAGTAAGCAAAATTGAATCATTTGTCTTTTTCTCCCTACCCGATTCCTCCAGAATTCAGAAGCTTTCAGTGAACATTCTTGTTTTCTTGGCAATATAGTTATTTGCATAATTTCAATAAGAATCTGTTCTCCTTATAACAGCACATAATTTCAAACATTGATTATATTACTAAAGTTTTTCCTAGAATGTCATATTTGAGAGAGATATACATAAACTTAGGTTTGACCAAACAGCTTTAAGAAACTAAGGTTGACTTCATGGAGCCAATAAAGCCCCTTGGGAAAATAGTGTAGTACCTTGCTTAGAGTTCCCAGCAGCCTTACTAGCTGAGTAAGGAAGGTCACTTCCTGGCAAATGCAAGAACCTCAGAATATGTGGGGGACACTGAGGAGAAGAATTCACCCAAATCTATAGATGTCAAATGATTGACTTGGCTTCTTAGCCTCAAGGGACTATTAAAAGTTTAATCTGGAGATTCCTTATAAAAAGTTCCAGCAAAGCAGATTTAAAAGAGCCTATATGGGAGATTTCCCTCTAACCCTGGAGATATTCTGCAGAGATAGTGGTTGACCAGAGGTAAAGCCTGAAGTCCTTCATGAATTTCAATCAAAATTGAACTTTAAGAAGCCAGAATTCCTCACAGTGACATTCAGGAGAGAGGGTAGAGACAAAGATGGCAGAGTAGAAGGACGTTAGCTCACCTCCTCTCATGAAACCACCCAAATCACAACGAACTGCTGAACAACCATCAACAAAAAAGACTTGAACATACAAAAAAGACACTCTACATCCAAAGACAAAGAAGAAACTACAACTAGATGGTAGGAGGGCTGCTTTCATGATATAATCAAATCTCATACCTGCTGGGTGGGTGACCCAGAAAGTGGAAAATAATCATCATATCACAGAGGTTCTCCCACAGGAGTGAGAGCTCTGAGACCCACGTGAGGCTCCTCAGCCTGGGGACATGGCAATGAGAGGAGGAGATCCCAGAGCATTTGATCTTGAAGGCCAGTGGGACTTGAGGGCAGGAGCTCCACAGGATTGGGGGAAAGAGACTCCACTTTTGGAGGGTGCACACAAGGTTTCATGTGTACTGGGACCCAGGGCAAACCAGTAACTCCATAAAAGCCTGGGCCAGACCTACCTGAGGGTCTTGGAGGGTCTCCTGGGGAGGAAGAAGTTGGCTGTGGCTCACTGTGGGGGCAAGAACACTGGTGGCAGAGAACCCAGGGAATATTTTTTGCTGTGAGCTCTCCTGGAGGTCACCATTTGGGCACTGAGACCTGGCCCCACCCAATAGCCTGCAGTCTCCATTCTGGGATGCCTCAGGGCAAACAACCAACAGGTTGGGAACACAGACCCTCCCATGAGCAGACAGGCTGCCTAAAGTTATTCTGATCGCACAGCCGCCTCTAAACACCACTTGACACAGCCCTCCCCACCAGAGGGAGAAGACCCAGCTCCACCCACCAGTGGGCAGGCACCAGTCCCTACCATCAGGAAGACTGCACAAGCTCCTGGACCAACCTCACCCATCAGGGGGCAGGCACCAGAAGTGAGAGGAGCCATGATCCTGCAGCCTGAGGAAAGGAGGCTACAAACACAGAAGGCAGAGAAATGTGTTCCAGATGAAGGAACATCATCAAACTCCAGAAGAACAACTAAATGAAGTGGAGATAGGCAATCTTACTGAAAAAGAATTCAGAGTAATGATAGTAAAGATGATACAAGTAACTGGAAAAAGAATGGAGGCACAGACCAAGAACATAGATGAAATTTTTAACAAAGAGCTAGAAGTTTTAAAAAACAAGGAGAGACAAACAATAACTGAAATGACAAATACTCTACAAGTAATCAATAGCAGAATAAATGAGGCAGAAGAATAAATAAGTGAGCTGGTAGACAGATTGGTGAGATTTGGAACCGAATAAAGAAAAACAATGAAAACAAATGAGGACAGTCTAAGAGACCTCTGGGACAACATTAAATGTGCCAACATTCACATTATAGGGGTCCCAGAAGGAGAAGAGAGAGACAGAGGGGCTGAAAAAATATTTGAAGCGATAATAGCCAAAAACTTCCCTAACATGGAAAAGGAACAGTCACTCAAGTCCAGGAAGCACAGAGAGTCAAATACAGGACAAACCCAAAGAGGAACATGCCAACACACATGAATCAAATGGCCAAAAATGAAAGACAAAGAAAACATTAAAAGCAACAAGAGAAAAACAACAAATAACATACAAGGAAACCCCAGTAAGGTTATCAGCTGATTTTTTCAGCAGAAACTCTGCAGGCCAGAAGGGAGTGGCCCAATATATTTACAGTGATGAAAGGCAAAGACCTACGACCAAAAATACTCTACCCAGCAAGGCTCTTATTCAGACCTGACAGAGAAATCAAAAGCTTTATAGACAAACAAAAGCTAAGAGAATTCAGCACCATCAAACCAGCTTTACAACAAATGCTAAAGGAACTTCTCTAGATGAAAAAGAAAATGCCACAACTAGAAAAAAAGAAAATTATGAATGGGACAGCTCACCATTAAAGGCAAACATACAGTAAAGGTAGGAAATCATCCACTCACAAATATGATATCAAAACAAGCAATCATGAGAGGAGGAGAGTACAAATGCAGGATATTGGAAATGCATTTGAAATTAAGAGACCAGCAACTTAAGGCAACTTTTCATATATATATATATATATATATATATATATATACACACACACACACACACACACTATGCTATATCAAAACCTCATGGGAAATGCAAACCAGAAATCTACAATAGATACACAAAGAAAAAGCAACCCAAAGGCAACACTAAAGATGGTCATCAAACCACAAGGGAAGAGAACAAAAGAGGAAGGGAAGAAAAAAGAGCTATAAAAACAAACCCAAAACAATGAACAAAATGACAGTAAGAACATACATATTGATAATTACATTAAAAGTAAATAGATTAAATGCTCCAACCAAAATACATAGACTGGCTGAACAGATACAAAAGCAAGAACCATATATATGCCGCCTACTAGAAACTCACTTTAGATCTAGACACCCACACAGACTGAAAGTAAGAGGGTAAAAGAAAGTATTCCATACAAACGGAAATCAAAGGAAAGCCAGAGTAGCAATAGTCATATCAGACAAAATAGACTCTAAAATAAAGACTGTAACAAGGACCAAGAAGGACACTGCATAATGATCAAGGAATCAATCCAAGAAGAAGATACAACAATTGTAAATATATATTCACCCAACATAGGAGCAACTCAATATATAAGGCAAATGCTAATAGCCATAAAAGGAGAAATTGACAGTAACACAATAGTATTGGGGGATGTTAACACCCCACTTTCATCAATGGACAGATCATCCAGGCAAAATCAATATGAAAACACAGGCCTTGAATAACACATTAGACCAGAAGGACTTAATTGATATTTAGAGAGCATTCCATCTGAAAGCAACAGAATACACATTCTCCTCAAGTGCACACGAAACATTCTCCAGGATAGATCACACGCTGGGCCACAAAGGAGCCTTGGTAAATTTAAGAAAATTGAAATCATATGAAGCACCTATTCCAAACACAATGCTATGAGATTAGAAATCAACTACAAGAAAAAAAAACTGTAAAAAACACAAATACATGGAGGCTAAACAATATGCTATAAGCAACCAATGTATCACTGAAGAAATCAAAGCAAAAATTAAAAAATACCTACAAATGAAAACAAAAACACGAAGATCCAAAACTTATGGGATGCAGCAGAAGCATTTCTAAGAGAGAAGTTTATAGTGATAAAATCTTACCTCAGGAAACAAGAAAAATCTCAAATAAACAACCTAACCTTATACGTAAAGCAACTAGACAAAGGAGAACAAACAAAACCCAAATTTATTAGAAGGAAAGAAATCATATAGATCAGAGCAGAAATAAATGAGAGACAAAGAAAACAGTAGGAAAGATCAATGAAACTAGAAGCTGGTTCTTTGAAAAGATAAACAAAATTGATAAACCATTAGCCAGCATCATGAAGAAAAAAATGGGGAGAGCTCAAAGCAATAAAATTAGAAATACAAAAGAAGTTACAATGGACACCACAGAAATACAAAAGCTCATAAGAGACTACTACCAGAAACTATATGCCTGTAAAATGCACAACCTAGAAGAAATGGACAAATTCTTAGAAAGGTACAACCTTCGAAGACTGAACCAGGAAGAAATAGAAAATATGAACAGACAAATCACAAGTCCTGAAATTGAAACTGTGATTAAGAAACTCCAACAGGGCATCCCTGGTGGTGCAGTTGTTAAGAAAACACCTGCCAATGCAGGGGACACGGGTTCGAACCCTGGTCCAGGAAGATCCCACATGTCACAGAGCAAATAAGCCCGTGGGTCACAACTACTAAGCCTGCTCTCTAGAGCCCACGAACCACAGCTGCTGAGCCTGCATGCCACAACTACTGAAGCTCACATGCCTAGATCCCATGCTCTGCAACAAGAGAACCACCGCAATGAGTAGCCCATGCACCGCAATGAAGAGTAGCCCCCGCTTGCCACAACTAAAAAAAGAAAGCCTACATACAACAACAAACACCCAATGCAGCCAAAAATAAATAAATAAATAAATTGATTTTAAAAAATTTATTAAAATTTATTTTTTAAAAAGAAACTCCCCACAAACAAAAGTCCAAGATCAGATGGCTTCACAGGTGAATTCTATCAAGCATTTAGAGAACACTAAACACCTGTTCTTCTGAAACTATTCCATAAAATTTCAGAAGGAGAAACATTCCCAAACTCATCCTATGAGGCCATAATCACCCTGATACCAAAACCAAACAAAGGTACTACAGAAAAAGAAAAAATAAGTCAATATCACTGATGAACATAGACTCAAAAATCATTTACAAAATACTAGCAAAGTGAATCCAACAACGCATCAAAAGGCTCAGACACCATGATCAAGTGGGATTTATCCCAAGGATGCAAGGATTTTTCAATGTCCACATATCAATCAGTGTGATACACCACATCAATGAATTCAGTAAAGTCACAGAATACAAAATTAATACACAGAAATCTCTTTCATTCCTATACACTAAAACCAAAAGATCAGAAATAGAAATTATGGAAGGAATCCCATTTACCATCACATCAAAAAGAAAAAATACCTATGAATAAATCTACCTAAGGAGACAAAAGACCTGTACTCTGAAAACTCTAAGATGCTGATGAAAGAAATTGAAAGTGACACAAACAGATGGAGAGATATACCATGTGCTTGGATTGGAAGAATCAATACTGTCAAAATGACTATACTACTTAAGGCAATCTACAGATTCAATGCAATCCCTATTAAATTACCAGTGGAATTTTTTTTTTAGATTTTTTTCATGTGGACCATTTTTAAAGTCTTTATTGAATTTGTTACAATATTGCTTCTGTTTTATGTTTTGGTTTTTGTTTTTTTTGTGTGTGTTTTTTTGGTTGCATGGCATGTGGGATCCCAACTCCCTGACCAGGGATCGAACCTGCATCTTCCTCATTGGAAGGTGAAGTCCCAACCACCGGACCGCCAGGAAAGCCCCCACCAATGGCATTTTTCACGGAACTAGAACAGAAAATTTTAAAATGTGTATAGAAACACAAACCCCCAAATAGCCAAAGCATACTATGAAAGCAAAATGGAGCTGGAGGAATCAGGCTCACTGTCTTCAGACTATATTACAAAGCTACAGTGATCAGTATGGTACTTGCACAAAAACAGAAATATAGATCAATGGAACACAATAGAAAGCCCAGAAATAAACCCACACAACTATGGTCAATTAATCTATGACAAAGGAGGCAGGAATATACAATGGAGAAAAGACAGTCTCTTCAATAAGTGGTGCTGGGAAAACTGGACAGCTATATGTAAAAAAATGAAATTAGAACAATTTTCTAACATCACAGACAAAAATAAACTCAAAATGCATTAAAGACCTAAATGTAAGACTGGATATTATAAAACTCTTAGAGGAAAATCCAGGCAGAACACTCTTTCACAGCAGCAATACCTTTTTGGATCCACCTCCTAGAGGAAAGAAAACAAAAACTAAAATAAACAAATGGGACCTAATCAAACTTAAAAGCTTTTGCACAGCAAAGGAAACCATAAACAAAACAAAAAGACAACCTACAGAATGGGAGAAAATATTTGCAAATGATGAGACTGACAATGGAATAATCTCCAAAGTATACAAATAGCTCATGCAGCTCAATATCAAAAAAGCAAACCACCCAATCAAAAAATGGACAGAAGATGTAAATAGACATTTCTCCAAAGAAGACATACTGATGGGCAAAAAGCACATGAAAATCTGCTCAACATCGCTAATTATTAGAGAAATGCAAATCAAAACTACAATGAGGTATCACCTCACACCAGTCAGAGTAACCGTCATCAAAACGTCTACAAACTGTAGACTACCAAAATGTTGGAGAGGGTGTGGAGAAAAGGAGTCCTCCTGCACTGTTGGTGGGAATGTAAATTGGTTCAACCACTATGGAGAATATTATGGGATTCCTTAAAAAACTAAAAATAGAAGTACCATATGATCCAGCAATCCTACTCTTAGGCATGTATCTGGAGAAAATTATACTTCCAAAAGAGACATGCACCCCAGTGTTCAGTGCAGCACTATTCACAATAACCAGGATATGAAAGCAATTTAAATGTCCATTGACAGATGAATGGATAAAGAAGATGTGGTACATATATACAATGGAATATTACTCAGCCATAAAAATGAATGAAATAATGCCATTTGCAGTAACATGAATTGACGTAGAGATTATCACACTAAGTGAAGTAATTCAGAGAAAGACAAATATCATGATATCACTTATCTGTGGAATCTGAAAAAAATGATACAAATGAACTTAATTACAAAAGAGAAACAGACTCACAGACTTAAAAAACAAACTTCTGGTTACTAAAGGGAAAAGGTATGGGGAGGGATAAATTAGGAGTTTGGATTCACATATACACACTACTATATATAAAATAGATAATCAACAAGACCCTACTGTATAGCAAAGGGAACTCTACTCACTATTCTGTAATAACCTATATGGCAAAAGAATCTGAAAAAGACTGGATATATGTATATGTATAACTGAATCATTTTGCTGTACACCTGAAACTAATTCAACATTGTAAATCAACTATACTTCAATACAAAATAAAAATTAAATTAAAAAAAGAGATTAACAAAAGAAGTGTCTTCCAATGCAAGGATCAGATCAAAGAACATGAATGGAATATTCCTACTGGGACGATTAGGAGGATAACACATCCTTGGTAGGTGCAGAGCCTGTTCACTTATCCTCTGACTTTCCTTGTTCCCTTTCTCCACTACATCCTATTAAGCAGATAAAAACTTTGAGAAAGCTGCCTCTTCCTTCACCAATGCCAAGAAGGACAAACTCAAAGAGCCATTTTCTGTCTGTCTTCCTCTGATGTTGCTTCTTCATGTTTGAGCTATTGGGAGGAGAGAGAGGCAATAAATTCTCTTAATAAAAGCAAAAAATAAAAATAAAAAATAAGCCTATATGGTCAGTCACTATCCTTGCTATACTTATATAAATAAGACCAAGTTTATTGAATCTAGACTTATTTTGCAAACAAATTTGTCTTAATTTGGCTATCTTTGATAGAAATGAGGGTGATTTTAGAGAGAAAAATTATCTTTTGATAGAAACCAAAATACATATTGTGGATATTAGATTCTAGTGCTATTAATTTTCCTTGAAGTTTTGTTAATTACCTGAAAACTGGACTGTGTCCTGAATTTTTCTAGTTTCCTCCACTACCTGACTACAACTCTCCAAACTAGTGTTTCCAAATTTTCTCCCACCCTTTTAACTTGGAATCATTGAAACTAAAACTGCCTTTTTTTTCTGAAGTCCTGCATACTGAAGGTAGATATCTTAATATAAACTTCAGAGAAATCTCCACAGCAGCTCATGTTTAGACAGTCTTCTTCGTTCCTGTTGCTCTATGGACCACTCAGAAAGTTTACCTGAACATCTGATGGACATTCAAACTACAAAAGATGCTTTAACCCTGACATTTAGAGATCTTCTCAACTGTCTACCCTCAGAACTCAAAAACTGGTATGAAATTTGCCTCCATTATTAACCATTGTTTTTTTGTCTCCATAGCAATGCCTCTTATTCAATACCTGATTGCTTGTACAGTAAGCTTAACTTCTACTTGGAAATACTGCTTTGGAAGAGAAAATTAAGGTAAAATGATCATATGGATGGACTCTAATCCAATATGACTTGTATCTTTATAAGGGGGGAATACTAGAACACAGACATGCACAGACTGAGGGGCAACCATGTGAGGACACAGCGAGAAGGTAGCCATCAAAGGAGAGAGACCTCAAAGAAACTAAACTTGATACTTTGATCTTGGACTTCTAGCCTCTAGAGCTATGAGAAAATATATTTTTGTTGTTTAAGCCACCTAGTAGCCAGTATGGTATTTTGTTATGGCAGCCCTAGCAAACAAATACAATCACTATTAGGGAAAAAAAAGTCATGTGCTTTGTTATTCCAGTAGAATGATTTTAACACTGATTACTTCTTACCTTGAGATTATAAAAGACACTGATAAACATTACTGTAGAGTATATATGAGTTGTGTCCTATGAAACAAAGGTAGTTAACAAACACCTCTCAGCTGTAGATGATGCCATGTGTTCATCTGATCAGCAAGAGGACATGAGTGGAAGGGAGAACCTTTTCTGCTTCAGACAAGCAACTTCCTGGGTTACCCTGAGTATGACAAAGAGGGCCATTGCTTGGGGACCAGGTCTCCAAGCAGTCACAGCAGGCCTCAGGAACCCACAAGAAA
Organism: Mesoplodon mirus; assembly: GCF_964341445.2. Taxonomy (NCBI): domain Eukaryota; kingdom Metazoa; phylum Chordata; class Mammalia; order Artiodactyla; family Ziphiidae; genus Mesoplodon; species Mesoplodon mirus. The sequence goes on from NW_028294744.1 coordinate 13,995, forward strand.
ATTGTGAAGGAAGAATATTACTAGCCAGGCCCATATGAATCTTTTCCTCCCATCACTGCTCTTTTGTGAAAAATTCTTCCAAATACACATTTTTGTCCCAAAATATTATGTTGGATGCTTGCTACTAGGAGCAAATTTTTCTAGCATCTCTGTTGGATGAATTTTCACACTTGCAAAATCACTCAGAAAAGAGTTCATCCTCCCAACACCTCCCCTGCACCAGTGTCCCCCTAAACAGCATCTGACCACAATATGAAGGAACTTACCTCCCAGGTAAACAGGTGCTTGAATGTAATTTAATTATCTCTGCATCCTCTCCCTGGTCTCCCTGTGAAATCTAGTCACCTCTTTGCATTAAAGCATTTCTGTGGGAAGCCCTGTAAGGTGCTGGCTATTCTCAATTCTGTCCTGCTGGTTTCTCTGAAGTGCCTAGAAGCTGTCCTCTCCACACACAAACTGTTCTGACAAACATCATTGGAATGATTTGGATTTTAATTCTCAAATTGCTTCTGTTCCTAAGCCTTAAGGCTTTTTTTTTTTTTTTTTTTTTTTTTTTTACCAATTCAGAAAAAAGCATCATTAAAAAAAAGACAAGGTTGGGCTTCCCTGGTGGCACAGTGGTTGAGAGTCCGCCTGCCGATGCAGGGGACACGGGTTCATGCCCCGGTCCAGGAAGATCCCACATGCCGCAGAGCGCCTGGGCCCGTGAGCCATGACCGCTGAGCTGGCGTGTCCGGAGCCTGTGCTCTGCAACGGGAGAGGCCACAACAGTGAGAGGCCTGCGTACCAAAAAAAAAAAAAAAAAAAAAAAAAGAAAGACAAGGCTACTCGCAGATCTAACATGCTAAGCTTTAACTTAGTACGTTCTTAGACCTGATGTTTTCCAAGGAACAAACTTTCCTGTTTCCTGTGCAATAATAAAGGTTTGTTATAAAAGTTAAGTACAAAAAGTGAGAAAAAATAAAAATAGTGGTATCTTCACAGTTGAGTTCTTAACATATTTTCTGATATATGTAAAAAGAGAAAAATTGGCAAAATGAGTACCAACATTTTAAAAAATAATAATTAAGCCTAAATCCCTGGATTTACCAATTTTATAAAATAAGAAAGTAACATTTTATATAATACAATTTTATGAAATATGATTTTATAAAATTTGTTTAGCTAAGTAACAAATGATTTGCCCACAAAACAGATTTAGCAGGTGGAGTCCAGGGGGCACATTCTACAAAATAAATTTATTGACACTGTAAATGGTTACTAGCATAAAATTGTGGTGGGAATAAAAAGGGCAGTGACCTTCGCCCTGAAGTTTAGGAGTGATCCCTGAATTGAGAGATATCTGAGTTGAAGTGGTCACTGGAAACAAATGGTAGAGACAAATCACAGAGAGCAGACTGTATCAATTCCAGCTTCTGGACTCAGAGAAGGAAGGAAGAGCTTCAGATTTCATTGCAGAGAATGAGGCTGAGAAACTGTAAAATCAGATGCTTTTTCCCAGATCCAGGGGGCCAGCTAATGCACAAAAATGCTTAAAGCCACATAGGTATGTCACCTTTATTTCCTAGAGAAGATGTTAGCATTTTCTAAATCCTCATCTACCGTGCCTGGCATGCATTATTTTATAGCTTTCTGGAAGTTTCATCAGCACCACTGGTATATCTGTAGTACGATGTGTCTGTGGAGAGTAGAGAATGCAGGTCCGGGCTGGGGGCAACGGACTCTTCTAGCTACCACAGTGAGTGGTGCCCCTGCAAACCTGAGTAAGGAAGACAACTTGCCTTTGGGTGGGTAGTGTTACAATCTGCATGTCTAGGGGCACAAATGTAAAGACCGACCCTGTTCTGGGAATGATTATGATTCTGACTGACCTCAAAGGGGTAATTATGAAACCCCTGGATCATCAGGATCTGGAGGTTCCCTACTTTTTCCATGGTGTGATCATGACAGAAAGTGTGGCTGTAGATATCTGGGAACATTTCCAGAAATGTCCTCCTGTAGGAGTTAATTATAAAGTAAACGTGTATAAAAGAGAAAATAATATTGACACCTATCAAGGGGAGTAGATCTTAAGGGTTACTATTGTAGATGGACTACTTTGGAAAAAATCTTTTTCCCTTGGAGTATTAAGAAGTCATCGCATAATTGCCATCTCTCCACATTTTGTTCTAGAGTGCCTGGTTTCTTGATATCAGTGTGAGACCTGTTTTAAATAAAAATCTATTTGTAAAAATCCAGATCTGTAATATGTTCTAAATATCATTATAGTGTCTTTTAACTATAGATTAAAAATCACTTCATTTTCAACAAAATATTTCGATGTAAACATCAAATGTTTTGAAAACAAAGGGGATCTGTTTTTGTTGTTTTCTCTTTTATCTAATTTTTGTATGCATTTTGTCTGGGCATATTAAATGGTAAAAATATTTATAAGATTTGCACTAGGTGAATCTTCTTAGAAAGAAAATACGGAAGGCCACAGAGTGTGGGAATATTAATATCTTTTTAATAGATTGATCCCCCTTGATTTCTTTTTTTTTATTAGTTTCTGCTTTATAACAAAGTGAATCAGTCATACACATACATCTGTTCCCACATCCCTTCCCCCCTTGATTTCTTATTCTGGAGTAAAGGTACAAGTTTTTCCATGAAAATTAGACACACAAATCATCTGACACAATGTATGACAGATGGAAAATGGTTGATGGGAATTTTGCTTTAATGCACATTGTTCATTGTAATTTTGCCCAGCTTAATGAACTGTGAATTAATAATGAGGAGCAACACATTCAACGTATTATAGTAATAAAGTGCTTTTATGGACATTTTTCATGTTTCCAGACTTTCTTGGCCACCCTGAACAATTTTAACTCAAAGGATTAAAAAATAATCGCTTATTTAACTGTGTTAAAATAGTCAACTTTGAAAAGGATATTTTCCTGTATGAACTTTTTCCTAATTGATTCCATTTTGTTCTGATCAGTAAACTTACCTGAGTAAGCTGCACTATTTATTTATTTTTATTTTTATTTTTGTTATTTTTTATTTTTTTGTGGTACGCGGGCCTCTCACTGCTGTTGCCTCTCCCATTGCAGATCGCAGGCTCAGCGGCCATGGCTCACGGGCCCAGCCGCTCTGCGGCATGTGGGATCTTCCTGGATCGGGGCACGAACCCGTGTCCCCTGCATCGGCAGGCGGACTCTCAACCACTGCGCCACCAGGGAAGCCCAAGCTGCACTATTTAAAAAAAAAGTGATCTGATAGAGTGTTAGATGACATACATGACCATAGTCCATTGTTTTCTGATTCAATGACATAAAGGAGTAAAGGGAAAAATTAATAATTATACATTTTTTAATTAGGAGAATAGAAAAACTAAATTTCTTGTAGAAATAAGCCCAAAGAGTCCTCGTGTCAGCCCTGTTCCTCTTAAAAGACCATGACGCTGTCATACCAATGGATAATCTGGGAGACAACCAGCTGTCATTAAGATAGATTTTACCAAGGCAAGGGCAATAGGTTGCTTATTAGCAGTGAGAAATCAGTAGTCTTTTAGAAGTGTACCCTTTGGAAAGTGTGAGATATATAATAAATGAAAGCCTTTCATTATTCATTGTTATAAGCCAAATGTAGATTAAATGTACACTACCTTCAATTCAGATATTAAGATATCCTTCCCTCAGTAATTTTATGAGGTAACATGTAGAATGTCAAGCATAGGCTAAGTCATATATTTTATAATCTTTCAAAAATTTTTTAAGCAATGTGTTAACCCTATAATGAATATAAAGTGGATCCTAACTGCATGTCTTAGAAAATGTGCATTTCATAGAATTATTTAAGAATGAATCCTTAATAGCCCATCTTTTTAAGTATGTTAGCTGAACGTTATGATTGTGTAATATCATTTTAGGGCATTACCACATTTTAAGAAATAAAATAATATTCAGAAGCATAATTTTGCCAGAATGTAAAATTTAAAACCAGAAATTTGACTTGTGAAAAATCCTCACATGATTATTGGCCTGTTAAAAAGTAAAGCAAACCCCACAAACCTGATGCAAGCTATTATGTGCAAAATAATGTGCTAGTTACACAGCCCTCTGGGAAGTGAATGTGAGTCCGGATGCTTCTTTCTTGGTTTATTTCATTCCTAGAGTACCTTTGTTGCAGGTTTTTCTTATGTTCCCAAAGGAAACAAGTAAGCCATCTCAAGTTTAAGTTCTGTCCTCAATAAAGTAAAAAATGTGCCAGATACCATTTGACTGGATGATAACTAAAACTGGACAAATATTTTCTCTCACTGGAGACTGACAGTGTTTTAGTTGTGCTTAAAATTTGTGATTCTCCTAAGAAAAGGGCACAAATGAAAACTTATGGTTACCAGGAGATAAGGGGGGAAGGATAAATTGGGAGATTGGGATTGACATATACACACGACTATATACAAAATAGATAATAATAACCTACTGTATAGCATGGGGAGCTCTACTCAATACTCTGTAATGGCCTCTATGGGAAAAGAATCTTTAAAAAAAGTGGACATATGTATATGTATAACTGGCTCCCTTTGCTGTACACCTGAAACTAACACAAATTTGTAACTCAACTATACTCCACTAAAAATCTTTTAAAATAAAAAAATAGAGTACTACATGCATTTCTAAGAAATAAACATTATTTTCTTCATTCTTCTAAAATAAATAAAAATAAAATAATGTAATATGTGATTTTCAAGCTAATGAACACCTAAGAAAGAAATTTGAAAATCTACATTTGGAATGTATAATTCTTTTGTTCAGAGGCAGTGACATTCCAAAAGAACAAAACTTCTCAAACATGTCCCCATTTAGAGTAATGCTGACAGTGAGTGTCTGGTGGATCTCAGAGGGGCACAACTGATAATATATTTATCATGCTGCCAGTTTGCTAAGTGGTTTCATATTCACTAAGAAAGGCTTGTCAATGGATACTGAAGAATAGATGTGAGGTCTCTGTGAGGTCTTTGTGCCAAGTCTCTGTGTGTTGTCTCTGGGTGAGATCTCTGTGTGAAGTTTCTGTATGAGGTCCCTTTGGAAGGTATCTCTGGGAAATCTGTTAAATCTGTGCTAGGTTGCTGTCTGAGGGTCTGTGAAGCAACATGAGGTCCCTGTGTGAGGTCTCAGTATGTGATCTCTGAGAAAGGTGTTTGTGTGAGAAGTGTCTCTTGAGAGGTGTGTCTGTGAAGTCTTTGTGTATTGTCTCTGGGTCTCTCCATTGCTTTTTTTCTTTTGGTCTCTCAATTTCTTGTCTTACTGTACCTTATGGAAGACGGAGCAGCAAGAGAAAGGCAAAGGGACTTGATTCTTTCTGTTTTCTTGCTGTTCCATCAGCATCACCTGTCTGTGGCACTCTCCCAGCAGGAGCCAGGGGGGTCCAAGTCCAGCTTCCCCATATTCCCAGAACTCACTTCTGGGTGCCCCTGAGAGGACCCAGCAGCAGCCAGGTTCAGGTCCCAGACCTGTCAACTCTTTCCTCTGGGTACCGATCCCTCCCACAAGTCCTGGCTCCACTCTCACTGCTCTGCCCATTCTGGAGGCTGCCTTGGGAATTGGGGCCCAGAGGTAGGGCCTGGCTCCAGGGAGAAACCAGGGGTGTGAGCAGTCCTGTGCTCACTCTGCCCCCTCCACCCCAGGTCACAGCATTTCCACGTGTTGAGGGGCCTGACAGGGATGGGGGATGGGGTCCATTTCTGTTGTCATCTGGATCAGGGGCATCAGCTGGAACAGAAATCTCCACAATGAGAAACACACAACCTGGAGCTGTGTCCACCATGCGCCCTGCACATGGCAGAAAGCACCAAATCACTCTAGAGAAATTCTTCCTCATCTCCCTGCTTTTCCATATGGATGGGGGTCAGGAGACAAGAAAAGCTGTGCTAGAAGCAGATCAGTGGAACACCCCTGGATTGCACCCTGCCCCATCCACTTTGCACAGGTCACCTCCACACCACCACAAATCCTCTCTGATTGCTTCTTCACCTGCCAGGCTCTGGGGTGATCAAGGACTGGGAGACAGGCAAGGCTTACTACACAATCACAGGCCAGTCCCCACCTCTCCCCTGGAGCAGTCCTTGGGCCATGTGTTTATGTGAAGGTCACCAGACTAGGAGTCACATCCCAAGTTCCCTAGTCCTGGCTTTTACACCTATTGTTAAGTTATCCTTCCTAAAAGTCAAGAGGTGATGATGTGTAAGCTTATTAAATATAGTATTAAGAGATTAACCTTCCCTGATTTGCTTTACTTCTATAAGTTTGACCTTCTGTTTTAACCTAAAGGTGGTTTCTCTAGGTCTGTGATCTTAGAGTTGGAATAGGGTAGAGACCCTGGGGTGGGATCATGATGAGCTACTGGACCCTTAACTTTTCCTCCCCTTTAGGCCTTTAGATGGTGGTTGTATGTCAGGGGGCTGCTCTTTCAGAACTGCACATTTATGGGAATCTGGTACCATTTTGCCTCCTTCCTTGGATCCAGGGATTTTTCTACACCTACGTCCCACCCTATGGTTCACAGTGTTTGACCATCAGATAGTTACTACCCACAGTCACACCCCTATTCCATTCATCCAAAACTCCTTCTCTGGGGTTAACATAGAGTGGAAGGTAGGTGACCCATGAACATAGCCACTCATTTATATGGGACTGGACTCAACACAGCCCTCAGCAGCCTCCCTGATACTCCCCCCACCTACACACACAGAGCTGGAAATGCCATCCTTGCTGCTGCTCTAAAGTCTAGGAGAAACAGAGGTGGGGGAGGGTGATGCTGTACATTTTATTATGCCTAAGCTAAAAGGGGGTCATAGGGCATATCTCAATCCCAGCCTTCATCAGAGAGAGAAGGAACTCTTAAGAGCAGATGTTGGATATTCCCTACCAAGAGATCCAGGGGCAAGATTTCTCCTGTTTCTGAACTCAGAGCCCATACTCTATTCCCCCCAAACTTCCATCCACTTGGCTCTGACACTTCCTGAAGCCTGAATTGCAATGTCCGGCCCTATCGTGTAAACCTATCCACTACAGTTGCATAAAGTTCAAAGTAGCATAGAAGAAGGAGAAAGACTGGTTGAACCAGATCCTTGGGTGTGGGCTTCATAGGTTTTTCCCATCTCATTGTTAGAGTAATTTTGGTTTGTGTAATGACAGTATCATAAGGTGCAATGAAGGGACACGAGACAAGGAGCAAGCTTGTGATGCTACTGTCCACCTCCCTCCATGCCCCTCCCTTCTAGAAGGCAAAGTGCACAGCACAGACAGCAGCCATTACACTATGCTTTTATTAGCAAAAAATATATATATGTATATATATATATATATATGTATTGGGGAACATTAAATATCTTGGATGTGCTAATGAGAAAATCATTTTCTCTACATGGACTGAATTTTTACTTGGAGACATGTTTTCCTACTAAAGGGAAGACTAAAGAAGGATTTTACTGTCGAGCAGGCAAGACACCTCCCCAAAGATGACAATGCCTTGGACAGTGTTGATGGCGGGCTGGGGCACCTGGAATCCTTGGCCCATACTGGCAGGTACCAACTGGAAACAAACTCTTCTTGGGGGGCAAGGATGGGAGGCACCTTAGGCCCAGCTGCTCATCATCGAACCTTACACTTTTCAAACTATGTTGGTGTCTGACTTCCCTTTCCCTGATAGAACAACTCTGGCCCTTGGAGGTGGCTTTATGACCGCAGGCTGTATAACCCATCATTCTCCCTTGCTCTGGGTAGGAGGTAAGCCTATGGTAGCCGAAACACCCACATACTGGGACTTGGAATTCCAGTTTGTGTTCATTTAACTTTGTGGCATGAAGTCCATGGTGAATTGCTCTTTTTTCTTCTGGGATCTGTCCAACAGCTGTCATGTGTGCCCGACCCTCAGCAGTCTCACTCTTCAAGGTTGATCTGCTTTTGACTGATCCGTGACTCTGGGCAGTGGCTGATATGGGCTTTTTTTTTTGCAGAGCATCTCGACCATTGACTTTTTTCTTGGGGGAAATCCACTTTAAAAATAGCCTCATCCTTTTTCTGAAGAGGCTTTCTGGAGGGCTATGTTTCTTCTCTGGCATGAGCTGGAGACATCTGCTCCCAATAGAGTCTGTTATTCCCCTGACCTGGGCAGGGCGGCTCATACTTCCAGCTTGAGAGGTCCCTAATTCTTTAAACCTTTCTTCATGCTCTCCTGGTTTATGCCTCCTACAGTCCTCTCTTTTGTAAGTAGGGGCAATCATCTTGCTCTGGCTCTTGCATGAGTCTTGGAGTTTTGAAGTTTTGGGCTCCTGCTGCCCTAGGTGGCTCCTTTGGGCTTCCATAAGGCCACTTGGCTCCTGGGAAGCTAACCTGTCTCTGGTGGGGACTCTCTGGGGATGGCACTGAGGCACCTGAGAAGCCAAGTTGTCTGCAGCAAGGAACCTGTGTTTGGGAAAGTCCTGAAGCTGGTTGTCTGACTGTACCTTTACTTTGGAGTTAAACTCACTAGCAACCTCCATGTTAAGGCATGGCTCACCTGGATGTTGGAAAACAGACAGTCTAGGTAGTAGGAAACTTCTACTGGCCCCTGGCACCTCTAAACTCCTCATATGTACATTTGTGGTTTGGGATTTTGTCAACACTTTGGTTGCCAAGGTAACACTAGACTGTGGTTGAAGAGCAGGAGACTCCTTGGCCTCCACAGCCTCCCTGGCCTCTTCACCTCTCAAAGATTGGGATCCTAAGTTCACCTCCATCACTGTTACCCTATGGCAGGGGTCTCGTGAGGCCTGACCACCACTCTCCTCTCTTGGCTCATTCCTGACCATTGCTGAACTTGGACCTGGCTCTAGGCTGTCCCTCTTGACCCATTCCACACTCTCACTCTTCCAGGTTCTGCCCACAAGGCTGAGTGTGAGGGACTGAGAAGGTGGCCTGCCCTCCTGTCCAGTCAGAGAAGCCTTTGAGGGCCCATGGTAGTCAGCAGATGGAATCGCTCCCAGGGCACTCTGGATTTCCTTACACACAGTGGAGGGGACAAGGAGAGGCCTCTTCAGGGTAGGAACTGACTCTTCTCTTATCACCTTCTCTCCTGAATGAGCCTGAGGAGGTTTCTCCAGGAACTCAGCACACTTGACTGTTGAGTGGGACCCAGATACACAGGTGGCTGAAGGGGAAGTGGCAAACTGTAGAATGGTGGAGGGTTGGAACTTTTTCGACTTAAAGAGATTTATGGGCTTGAGGACCTTGAGGGGTAGGGTCCACCTGTGCTTTACCCAAAACCTTATAATACGTGCTTCCAGCACCTCTCGAGTGTCTGGATCAAGGAAGGAAACCCTACAAGAGGTGTTCATGCAGGGTTCCGAACCCTTCAAGCAGTATCTTCCACAGGCTCCAGCAGGCACTGCTTTGCACGTCTCACCAGAAGGGTCTTGACATGAGAGCTGATGAACGTTGCCCTTGCCAGGAAGCCTCCCCAGGCAGCTGTAGGAGAGCAGATGGGGCCAGGATGGCTGGACAGGACAGGCAGGGGTGGGCACCTGCAGCCCAAGAACCCTCCTCTGCCCCCACACTGACTTCATAATGCTCCTGCTCTCCTTCACCCTAGGGCTTTAGCCACGCCCTCCCATGGCTCCCCCTCCCAGGGCTGGGGTCACATTAGAGGCTCTGGGAGGAAGGACGACCCAGGAGAGAAGGGGAAAGATTCTTTACCTTTGCAGAAGTGAAACCAGGTTGTGCGTCCCCTCCAGTTCTTCCAGGCAATCTCTGCAAGCTGGAAATCAAGAGACTGGGTCATGGTGGTGAAGGCAGAGGCCTAAGAGTCTTTCAGGAGGCTGAGTGCAATGGCCCTTTAAGGGAAATCTTTGGAGGATTAGACTCTGGAGCCCAAGTATCAGTGTCCAAGGCCACATGTCCCTGACAGTGATGGTAAGTCTCACTTGAAAAGGGTTTGTCCTTTGCAAAGTGCTTCCACGTTCATTAGGCTCTGTTAATTAGGCTCAGGCTCTGTTTCCTGAGGAATAAGCTCTGCCACTGGCATCCTCAGAGACCGTGAAGCTGGGCCCTCAGGACTAGGAGAGATGGAAGCTAACTCTCGTGTCGCGCAGGGCTGAATGGCAAAGGCTTACCTTTCAAAGATCCACTTTTCTTCCTACTCCTGCTCCTCCCCTTCAGCTTTACTTGATGCTGAGAGATAAGAAAAAGTGAGGGGCGAACACCCAACTCTCACTGTCCTCTATCTAGGCAAGCTGTGTTCATGAACAACATGACTTTCTACATTTAACTAAAACTCTGTGGGTTTTTTTCCCCTTTTACTTATTTTTAAAGTGGATAACAATATTTTCAGTTTTTCTTCTTTGAAGAGTGCAAAGAATTTTTTTTTGTGGGGGGGTATGCGGGCCTCTCACTGTTGTGGCCTCTCCCGTTGCGGAGCACAGGCTCCGGACGCACAGGCCCAGCGGCCATGGCTCACAGGCCCTGCCACTCCGTGGCACGTGGGATCATCCCGGACCGGGGCACGAACCTGCGTCCCCTGCATTGGCAGGGGGACTCTCAACCACTGCACCACCAGGGAAGCCCAAGAAGGATTTTTTAAGTTTTAATCACCATAGGTTTCTTCTGTCACTGTTCCTCTGATCAAGAAACACACACATTCTCAGACCTAGATGCACACGTGAGCTTTGTCAGATAGGATTCTGCTTCCCAAGGCCAGACCTCCACTCCAGCCTCTTCTCTCAGGCTCTCAGGGGCTCAGCCCCAACACAGAGGAAGGTCTCACTTGAGACACCCGCTGTGGGAAGGTGGCTGGTGAACCAGGGCTCAGGGGTCAGCCTTCCTGCAGAGATTGAACTCTTAGTAATCCAGTCCTTAACCATTAGTCACTGCATTTGGGACTTGCCCTGGAGCCCTCTACCATACCTGAACTCCTGGTCTAAGATCTTAGGCTAGAAATCCTCATGCCCACTCTAACCCCTCTCTGGCCTGGCTTTTCCCTAGAAGGATGATGTTCTATACTTTTCTGAGAGTTCCCATCTCAGGAGTCTCTCTACGTGGTTTAGAAAAGTGGAAATAAGAATAAGAAAAAAAAGAAATAATCTCTGCTGGGATTAGGCCAAAGGTTTCTTACCTTCCTGATGTTTCTATGTTTCCTAGGTGGTGCTAAGAATAGATTGCTCTGGAAGCAGTGGAGTAACATTAGGAAGAGCCCCAGTCCACACAGGAACCCAAGGATGATATCAATCACCCAGGAAGTTGGGCTGGATCTCAGCCAGATAGCAACAATGTCTTTCAAAGAAAAGAGATTCTCCATCTTCTGAACTGCATTGCTGCCCTCAGGCAACAGAGCACTGGGAGTTCACTTGATGGCAGAACCCCAGGCCTGCATCACAGAGCTGTGGCCTTGTCACAAAGGGCTCCTGATTGTGGGGGAGGGGCAATAAGAGAAATAGGCTGAATCACTGCCCCTCCTTCCCTTCCCATCCACACCCACAGACACCTGCACCCTCCTGGGGCTTCCAGATCCCTCCTTCCAACTACTCTCATCCTGTCAGAGAGACCTTAGCCAATTTTCTGTTCATTCCATCTGGAGCCTGGTTCCTTCATCCATTAGAGACCTTTACTTGAGGCCCACCAACTTGATAACTCTTGAACATCTTAAGCTGACCCTGGAAGACTGGCTGTTTCACAGACATTTTTACTCAGGATTTCCTTTGTCCTCAGCTCCAACTTTCCCACATCATGTTTGTGTCTTGTGTAAACCCAGGGATAGAACTTGAATTTCTTTTACACTTATTTAGTTTTGTGAATTTTGAATAGTGTATGTTTTGCCTCATTTTCTATCAGAGGGAACTACACACAAAAATTAAAATAATTTATTTTTCAAAATTCATAAGTATGAAAGAATTATAAATACTTATGTAATAGGGAAGAACAAATCTGCCTCCACATGAGATCTTTTTTACTTTAATCTTTATGCTTTGTTGCCTGAGCTAACTCTGTCCATCCCTGTGATCCAGGCTGGCTCTGCACTTTTTGTAAAACAATGTTGCCTAGAGCCTGAAATATATAGGATAGACTATTTCTAAGGCTCTGACTTTTAAGAGCCCATTCATGGAGATAAAAAGTTGCAGAACAGAGAATAATAATTGTTTTGTTGGACGTTTACAGGAACACATGACCTGACCAGGATCTGACCCATCTGGCCAGCCTCTAGAACAAAGGATCCAACACCAAGATATTTGCAACAATTAGTCACGCCCCTCCCTCACCTTGCCTTTAAAAAGGCTTTGCTGAAAGCCTTCAGGGAGTTTGGGGTTTTTCCCGGGCATGAGCCACATGTCTTCTTGCATGGCACTGTGTAAACCTTTCTCTGCTTCAAACTCTGATGTTTCAGTATTTAGCCTCACTGTGCATCAGGCACACAGACTTGCATCTGGTAACAGTTAAACCTTCAAATGATGTTTTTGTAAGTTTGTAGTGTTTATAATTCTGGAGTTAGTAAATCTTTAAACTGCACAAAAACTTTTGGGACACACTGCAAACACGCACACACACACGTACTCATGTTCCTTAACCAATCTAGTACTTTCAAATCCAATAATCCATACTTTTCTACTTAAAAAAAATCTTTCGGGCTTCCCTGGTGGCGCAGTGGTTGAGAGTCCGCCTGCCGATGCAGGGGACACGGGTTCGTGCCCCGATCCCGGAGGATCCCACATGCCGCGGAGCAGCTGGGCCCGTGAGCCATGGCCGCGGAGCCTGTGTGTCCGGAGCCTGTGCTCCGCGACGGAAGAGGCCACAGCAGTGAGAGGCCTGCGTACAGCAAAAAAAAAAAAAAAAAAAAAAAAAAAAAAAAAAAAATCTTTCATATGTTGTCTCAACCCAACTTCTTAGTTTGCAATGATAAGACAGTCCCCACTCTCCAGATAAATTTTGAAATATGTGGTCTTAATCCATTAGGGCTGCTATAACAATATACCATAGACTGTGTAGATTAAAAACACCAGACATTTATTATCACAGTTCTGGAGGCTGGGAAGCCCAAGATCAAGTCACCAGCATGGCCACCTCGTAGTGAGAGCTCTCTTCCTGGTTCACAGCTGGAGCCTTCTCTCTGTATCCTCATATGATGGGAGGAGGCTAGAGATATCTCTGGAGTCTCTTTCATAAGGCACTAATCCCATTCATGAAAGCTCATAAGCACTTTTGCACGGCCCCGCCTCCTATCTTTAAGAGGTAGGATTTCAACATGTAAATTTTGAGAGAACATTAACATTCAGACATGTGCACTCATTCTATACCCGGAAGCTAGGAATGGGTTAGGGTGAGCCAAGGTCCTGACCCTAAAGGGCTGTAGGGTGAAGAGTAGGACTAGGGGTCAAACCCTTGGGGCTGAGCCAGGTCTTGAGCAGCCTCTTCAGATATTCCTAGTGTGTTATGGATGTATTCTCTTTTCTGAGTGTGCCTTGCCTTTCCTGCCCCATCCTCCCAGGCCCCTGAAGCTTCAAGTCCAGCCTGAACCATATAGAAAGGGAGCTTTGAGTCTTACACAAAATTCCCTTATGACGCCGCTTTCTATCCCTTAGCAGTAACACAAGATTCACTGAAGGATTCACATGGTAAATATGTCTTAATGCCCCATGAGGGCTTTAAAATAATGTGTATTCTCTGCTTGTTGGTCATAATTTTATACAGTTTTAGTGGGAACGTGGGCATGTGAGTTTATTTGGCTATATTGCCATGAATGTGCACTTTCACAAACGTATCTCCTACATCTACTATTTTTCCTACAGTCTTTCCCTCCCATATGATATTCTCACCTTAATTCAACCTTTTATCAAAATTTAGACTTAGGTCTGTCACCATGTGGACATGCTTTGTAAGAAAATAGCTTCAACCGAGGAGGTCAGTGGAAGGCCTGGACCAGCTATCTTGGTTCCATGATAGTAAGCAAAGGATCGCAAACTACCAGGTTAAGCTTAAGCACAAAGCAAAGTTGATTTAAGCATAGGTACACTCTCAGAGAGGGAGAGAGAGAAGGAGAGAGAAAGAGCAGGCTGTTTCTGAGAACAGGCTATTTCAGCGAAGTGAAGCAAGCCCAAAGCAAAGTATATCGAAGCAAAGGTACACTCTCGGGATTGGGGGGGGGATGGGTGTACTGTTTCTGCAAATTGAAAGCAGCATTCCTATAAAGGCTTACGAGCGCTTTTTTTTTTTTAAAGAAGATGTTGGGGGTAGGAGTTTTTATTAATTAATTTATTTATATTTGCTGTGTTGCGTCTTCATTTCTGTGCGAGGGCTTTCTCTAGTTGTGGCAAGCGGGGGCCACTCTTCATCGCGGTGTGCGGGCCTCTCACTATCGTGGCCTCTTGTTGCGGAGCACAGGCTCCAGACGCGCAGGCTCAGTAGTCGTGGCTCACGGGCCTAGCTGCTCCGCGGCATGTGGGATCCTCCCAGACCAGGGCTCGAACCCGTGTCCCCTGCATTAGCAGGCAGATTCTCAACCACTGCGCCACCAGGGAAGCCCCTTACGAGCGCTTTTAAGGAGCATTTGGCAGAGAGGCGGGGGTGAGTGACAAGGATCATTATTTGATTGACAGTCCTGAGGTATGTATCAAGATTTCTGCTGCGCATGCTCTCATCCTTGAATCCCCAAGAAATGCCTACTGGGTGGGGGGAGGGGCAAAACCACATGTAATTTATTGTAATTATGGTATAATGAGTTTGGATTTACTATAGGTTATACGCCTGTCTGGTCTGGGCATGCACAGCCTGGAGAAGTCCCCTTGTGTTACTGTGCCTCTCTTTATCAGGATAAGCTGCCCACCACCAGACCATAGTTTCTCCCGTTCTGGGTGGAGTCAAGGGAGAGTCCCCAGATGGCTGCGTGTGACTCAATTTCTTCTTCTTGTCTTTCTCACCACTGTCACCTCCTTGCTGCTAATGTCTGACTAACTACCTAACAGGTCTTCTTTGCATTCATATTTGCTCTCTAAATTTTCTCTATTACTTTAATTTCAATATGTTTTGTTTGATGGGGTTTTTTTGGAAATTTAAAAATCTTATGATAACATTTACCTTGATTTATTTAATTATTGTTCTACTGTTATTGATTTCTGCCGTCTTATTTTATGCTTTATTTTCTACATTTTCTTTATTGTTTCTTTTTTTCCCTTCTTTGGCACCTTCCATTTTACAGGTCAAGGGTACTTATGTTTGTTTGACTTTTGGGAATTTTTAATATTGTAATGGTTTTATATCTTGAATTATGTTAATTTTCTCCTCAATTTCTTACCCGTGGATGAAAAATGTTCCCTGCCATATCAGTAGACAAAGGATGTTGCAGTCATCAAGTCAGATGTCAAAGCAGGAACCCTCAACTGTGCACCTTGAGGGGATTCGGGATGGAGAAAAACAGGGTACTGATTCTAGAGTTAAGGTGCACATCAAAGGAATGATTTCACGGAGCCCAGATTCTTTCATCTTCTCATACATAGAAAAGTGCTAAAGTCCTTAACTTGAGATGTCTAGTTTTCTTTAATTAATAGTAACATTTTGATGTTCTGACTACCTGGTTTTGGTTGACTCCTCTCTTAGGTCTTCTGAGCAGTTCCTCAGAGTGATCTGACAGGCTGTGTTCTGGGCTTAAGTCCTCAGAAAATCTGCCAAATAAAACATAATTCTCCTTTTGGATTGTGCATAGTTTTCAGTCAGCAGTCTTGGTAACCAATGAAGGGGCCCAGAGCAGACTTTTCTTCTTTGCTTGAACTCTATGTGGATCCAGAGTCCTGGCACCAGTAGAGGCTTCTTGGGCCTGTCCGCTTTCTCAGAGAGTCCAGACGAATTTGAGTGAGTATCTTCTGGTTCTTGGATCTCCAGTTTTGGTTGATGATCCTAAGTTGTATGCAGTGGTGTTCAACTCTTCTCTTGAGTAGTAGGTTATCCTTGAAACTTGGTTTCAAGAAGAAGTACCTGGGTCATCCTCAGTGAAAGACACTGGGAAGATTTTTACTCAGTTTAAACACTGAGAGCTTATCCTCAGTAGAAAAACACTGGGAAGACTTTTGCTCAAGTGGGTTAGCCTCACTTAAAAGACACTGGGAAGATCTTGCTCAGTGTAGACACTGTGTGGTTTATCCTCAGCTGAAAGACTGGGGAGACTTTGCTCAGGTGAAAGACACTGAGTAAAAGTTGGACTGGGTAATTAGGTGGAAGACTAACCTGTCTTCCTTGAATTGGCTACTTTAATAGAGTTTGTCAAAATAAAAGTGATCTTCACAAATTGAACTCAGAATGGGGAACTTAGCTTTCGATACAAAAGAAAAAGGAACAACAGATTTCCAGCCTCCAACGTATATCCTGGCCAGGTTTATGTCCATACAAAATTTACATTTACAAGTGCTTACTTACTTGGGACTTAAAGAAAATCTTGCCCTAAAAATGACTAAGATAGGACTCTTTTATTGCATATGCAGTTAAGTTAGAAAAAGCTGGCTCGATAAAAACATCTTTTCTGAATTCTGACTTCAAAAAAACAAAAGGCTTTCTAGGGGAAACTTGCATTTCTCTTCCCGTGTCTTTGAAATGTAAGTGTTCTGATATTCTTCTGTGTGTGTGTGTGTGTGTGTTTTGAGAACTTGGTCACTACCATCCAAAAGTACTTATATGGTGTACATTTGGCAGCCAGTCAAATAGAATGGGATTCTGAGTAGTCTTTTGTCTGACTTTACAACTCTCAGGGGCTTTTTGTGATCTTAACCTTCATTGTGTCAGCCTGTACAACAAAGACCATTACTTTCTTAAACTACTTTTGGGAGTAAACTTTCTGGATCTTATTTAGACAGCATCCTTTACACTCTTTTGTGGGGAAGCCACTTGCGTCTTATTGGTTTGAGTCACTATTAAGGTATACCTCATTTATGGCCAGATGATGGATCCTTCAAATTGGAGAAATTTCTAAATTGGTAAATTTTTAGAGAGCTCTCATTATAAACAGCTGTTTCATTGGCTCCTATGGGGGGGCGGAAATGCTGGAAATTAGTCATATAATGGTTAACCTAAAAACTCCTTTAGTTTCAAACAAACCCAAAAAATTGGTTTGGGAAACCTTATTTGTGGTCTCTGCTTCCCCTAAATGGGTCTTACAGATGCTAATAAAAACATTAGAATAATTATTGTTAATTAGGTTAAGTAACAGGGAAAAAAACTGAAGGAAAAGCCTAAAAACTTTTTCCCAACAAGGTGGAAATTTTAAAGGGACTTCTCCTAAATGAATAAGAAATCTTTAGATGGTTATTTTAAAGTGGGATAAATAAAACAGACATTAATGAGATAAATCAAAGATTGGATACAATACTGCCTAAGATTGGATGGGCCAAAGGGATCTCCTACTTGTCATCAACATTAAAGGGCCAGACCCAAACAAGTCTGCCCTATTTACCCCAGTTTAAAGTACATATATTTTATGACATGTAAATTTTATACACGTAAAATTACACTGAGATACCTGACCAACAATTACTTGGGGCAAAAGTTAGACCAGTTAATCAAGTTAAAAGATTGACAAAAGTGCCTGAGTCCCTTGGTTCAACCACTCTCTGGGGACCCCAGAGTCTTTTTAAAATTGGTATGTTTAGATGGGCATTGTGTAAGATAATTACCTCTCTTTTGCCTAATTATATTGTGTGGGATAGACATGTTTCACTGGGGAATTCTTCCCCTGCCTGATATTATAAGACGGCATATGAAGGAAATATTAATTAAACATACTAAAGGAAACCAGTGGGATTACCTGAGCCTATACAATATAAAGTAAGAACTGACAGCTAATATTTAAGGGATAATAAAAATAAATAATGGAGACTTTACTCTGGGTCTAACCTGTGCACTCAGAAAGAGGGTCTTTGTTGAATGCCTTATGCAAGTTTTGAAGGTATGATCAATTAAACCATAAAGTTCTGGACTATAGAATTCTGAAATTTCAGTCTAGTTGGAAATCTTCTCACTGATACAGAAAAGCAAGTTAAAGAAAACGTAGTTGGGCAAATCAATCTTTTAATATTATTTAGGTGACAGGCCAGTTCTTTGGGGAATTAAAAGCAACTGTCTTTGTCTTGCAAATCGGTACAAATCAGAAATGTTAATACAGACCACAATGACCTGAGACTGAGCCTAATTAGCTAAATTAGGTAGAACCTGAAACCAAGGTTAAAAAAGGGGAAAAAGTGGCCTTTTAAAACTCAAACGGCTGATTAGTCAGTCAAGAAGACGGAGGATTAGGAAGATGTGGAGTTCATATCTCCCCACAAATGCATCAAGAATACATCTACAAATGGAACAATTCTCCCAGAGCACCTGATAAACACTAGCAGAGGACCTCAGGCACCTGAAAGGACAAGAACGATCCCCATGTAAGCAGGTAGGACGAAAGAAAGAAGAAGGGAAAAGGAAGAGCAGATGAAGTGGGACGTGACCTGTGACCCTGGGCGGGGGAGCGGAGCTGAAGGTGAGAAGAGGTTCCCGCATCTGGGGAAGCAGCGGGGAGAGTAGCTGGGGCAGAAGGAGAAATTTGGTGGCTCAGAGAACAGTGCAGCAACCAGTCTGTGGCAGGCAGGAGAGAGTGAGGCCTACACAAGTGGTCTGGCCACAGCTCTGCATGCCCCAGCCGCTGGGGACCACTGGTGCACACGGGGGCTGAGTGTTGGAATGTGGGGTTTGAAGAGCAGACCCAGGAAGGGGAATGATGTTGGCTGTGAGGGGACAGCTCAAGGGGATAGGAGTGAGGAGCTCCACAACAAGGAATGCTCCTGGAGGAAGCCCAGACCAGCAGAGAAGCAAAGTGCCACTGCTGCGTGATGCACAAAGGGCGGGGCCCCCATTGCAGCCTCTCTCCTCACGCACTGACCCCTGCCTCCACAGGCACTAGGAACGGCCCCTGCCAGAGTGGCTCACGGGCCCCCAGCCATCATCACCTCAGCACTCTCCTGCTTGGGTGGCCCATTTGCCCAGCTTGCCACCTTGACTCCCTCCTGCCTGACAGGCTCGTACATCACAAAGCCACCCAGCACCCTCTCACCTGGGCAGCCTGCCTGCCCTGATTGCCGCTTCTACATCCTCCTGCCTGACAAGCTCATGTGCTCCAGCAGCCTTGGGAGCAGACGCCAGTGGGTGGCCCACATGCAGAGATGGGGCTGAAACCACAGCTGAGTTCCAGGGGACATGCAACTAAGGAAGAAGAGCTGAAATCTCTCCTCATGGCTGTGCAAATCATGGCATTACACTTCCTCTGATGGCTTCCTAAATTCAGCACCTGGGAACATCCCAATGGACAAGTGCTCCTGCAGCTGAGACAGGTCTGGCTTTAGCAGCTGTGGGTTTTGTGGGCACATACATGCTGGGGTTTGGCCAGGCCAGAGTCTGAGCTGCCTCCGTATCTCACATAGTGGGTCCAGGTACATAATTACCGCAATCCTGGGACCTGACCTCAGTGGATCTGGGCCAGTGGCCTGGTGAAAATGATGCCTGAGTCACCAGGGCCAGTTGCCGCCATAACCATGGCTAAGGTGGGACTGAGAGCAGTACCAACAGCAGTGTACTTTGTAAGCCCACACAATGGGCGGAAAGGAGACAAAACAGAGCACACCCACAGGTGGACACCTCCAGAGGAGGAATACTCAACGGCTTCTGTCCCAGTGGGGGTGCTCCTGTCCTCCCGACCTCACACCGCAGATCAGAAACACAGCTAAGAAACAGACCTGAGGGCCTCTGCTCCAACGACTAGGGATCAGAACCCAACCCTGACAAGGCAGTGACAGCCACAGAGGAAAGGGAACTTTCTGCTGAATAAAAATCAATATTAAGAAAATCAACAGGAAAGATCAAACTTGGAAAATGTTTGCAATATCAATATCTGGCAAAGAACTTAGATACAGATGAAAGAATTTTTACACTTCAAAAATAAAAAGACAATCCAATGGGAGAAAATGGCAAAAATATATTTATGGATATGTTATATATATAAATATAAAGTATATGTATCCATGAATATATGCCTATTGGCTATTTGCATGTCTTCCTTTTATTTTTAAGTGCCTAATTACATTATATATATATATATATATATATATATATATATATATATATATATATATACACACACTATTACATATAAAATAGATAACTAATAAGAACCTACTGTATAGCACAGGGAACTCTATTCAGTACTCTGTAATGACCTATATGGGAATAGAAACTAAAAAAGAGTGGATATATGTATATGTATAACAGACTCACTTTGCTGTACAGCAGAAACTAACACAACATTGTAAATCAAGTATACTCCAAAAAAATTAATTAAAATATTTACATATATTGTATACAACATATATATTAAGTATATATAATTTATATATATTTAGAGATTGCTCCATCAAAGACGTACAAATTATAATTATGATGAGATACCACTACATACCACTATAATGTCTAAAATTTAAAAAACTGTTAATATCAAGTTTGGGTGTGGACCTAGAGAATCATGAATACATTGTTAATGGGCTTGTAGCATGAAAGCTTTAAAGTTAAATATACATTTACATATGACCAAGCAATTACCTAATAGTTCATACTTATCCAAGAGATATGAAGTCTTAGGTCACACAAATTTGTTCACAAAAATGTGTAACACCATTATTCATAATAGGTAAAACTGGATATGACCAAAATATCCAAGATTTTTTTTTAAACATCTTTATTGGAGTATAATTGCTTTACAGTGGTGTGTTAGTTTCTGCTTTATAACAAAGTCAATCAGTTATACATATACATATGTTCCCATATCTCATCCCTCTTGCATCTCCCTCCCTCCCACCCTCCCTATCCCACCCCTCTAGGTGGTCACAAAGCACCGAGCTGATTTTCCTGTGCTATGCGGCTGCTTCCCACTAGCTATCTATTTAACGTTTGGTAGTGTATATATGTCCATGTCACTCTCTCACTTTGTCACAGCTTACGCTTCCCTCTCCCCATATCCTCAAGTCCATTCTCTAGTAGGTCTGTGTCTTTATTCCCGTGTTACCCCTAGGTTGTTCATGACCTTCTTTTCTTAGATTCCATATATATGTGTTAGCCTACGGTATTTGTTTTTCTCTTTCTGACTTACTTCACTCTGTATGACAGACTCTAGGTCCATCCACCTCATTACAAATACATCAATTTTGTTTCTTTTTATGGCTGATTAATATTCCATTGTATATATGTGCCACATCTTCTTTATCCATTCATCCGATGATGGACACTTTGGTTGCTTCCATGTCCTGGCTATTGTAAATAGAGCTGCAGTGAACATTTTGGTACATGACTCTTTTTGAATTATGGTTTTCTCAGGGTATAGGCCCAGTACTGGGATTGCGGGGTCGTATGGTAGTTCTATTTTTAGTTTTTCAAGGAACCTCCATACAGTTCTCCATGGTGGCTGTATCAATTTACATCCCCTCCAACAGTGCAATAGGGTTCCCTTTTCTCCACACCCTCTCCAGCATTTATATGATACTGGCACAAAAACAGAAATATAGATCAATGGAACAGGATAGAAAGCCCAGAGATAACCCCACACACATATGGTCACCTTATCTTTGATAAAGGAGGCAAGAATATACAGTGGAGAAAAGACAGCCTCTTCAATAAGTGGTGCTGGGAAAACTGGACAGGTACATGTAAAAGTATGAAATTAGAACACTCCCTGACACCATACACAAAAATAAACTCAAAATGGATTAAAGTCCTAAATGTAAACCAGACACTATCAAACTCCTAGAGGAAAACCTATGCAGAACACTCTATGACATAAATCACAGCAAGATCCTTTTTGACCCACCTCCTAGAGAAATAAAAACAAAAATAAACAAATGGGACCTAATGAAACTTCAAAGCTTTTGCACAGCAAAGGAAAGCATAAACAAGACGAAAAGACAACCCTCATAATGGGAGAAAATATTTGCAAATGAAGCAACTGACAAAGGATTTATCTCCCAAATTTAGAAGCAGCTCATGCAGCTCAATATCAAAGAAACAAGCAACCCAATCTAAAAATGGGCAAAAGACCTAAGTAGACATTTCTCCAAAGAAGATATACAGATTGCCAGCAAACACATGAAAGGATGCTCAACATCACTAATCATTAGAGAAATGCAAATCAAAACTACGTTGAGGTATCACCTCACACCGGTCAGAATGGCCATCATCAGAAAATCTCCAACAAGATTTATATGGGTGAACCAGTTGTGGTATATCCATACAATATCATATCATACAGCAGTAGAAGGATAGAATTATGAGGAATGCAACAAGGATGAATCTCAGAAACACTATGCTGAGAAAAAAGCTAGACACACAAGAGTATGTACTTTATGTTTCTGTTTATATGACTTTCTAGAAAAGGAAAAATGAATCTATGGCGACAGACAACATATCAGCAGTTTCCTGTATCAAATATGGAGTAGAGAGTGACTGCAAAGAGGAAAGGGAAAACTGCAAAGGGGGGTAATAGGAAAATTGTCTACCTTGATGGAAACAGAGTTACAAAATATTTACATTTGTCAAAATTCATTAAAGTGGACATTCAAGTTAGTATATTTTTTATATTATACCACAATATATTTCTTTTAATAAAATTATTATGAAGAGTAGGTAAGTGGGCAAAGGACCTGAACGCCAGCTTTAGCTATGTTAGAGCTGTAAAATCAAAAAAATTTCAAGTTGCCCCTAATTTAAAAACCAAGAAAATGCATAGAAGTTGAGGAATAGAGATTTTAACTTACTTTAAGAGTGACTTTTCTAACAATTAGAGCCTCCTAAAAATGAAATAAACTTATTTTGAGTTGGCAATTTCTTTCTCAGTGAGGACATTCAAGTACAAGATGACGATCATTTTTCAGGTATGTTGTAGAAGTGCCTTAGAGATTGAAATTTGCATTAACCAATATTTAAGATGATTCAATAACATCAGAAAATATGCTATATTTATATATGCTCTTTTATGGTAGAGTTCTGTCTATAATGTTTTCTAAAATATCCTTTGAATTAATATTTCAATAGTAGTCTCCAGTGCTGCAAATGTAGGCCAGAAAGTTAGATCTGTGCACAGTCTATTTTTTAAGAAGCTTGTAATCTGGAAGTGAAGATAGACAAAATTGTTGTAGCAAAATTCAGTAAGTTTCATAATAGAGATATCCTCATGCTCTTATATGACATGGAAGCAGTGTCACATTCTTAATATGTCATCTTTTTCTGAAATACTTCAGTATTAATTTCTAACAATGATAATAATTAAGGCATGAATTATTTACAGAGATATACTAGTTATTCCTAAAATATTTGGAGATTGTTTTAACATGAAGGTATTTCTTAGAATACCTCCAGTAAAGTTCCAAAACGTGTCTTTCAAAACCTAAATGTGTTTGTACAATCCTGAAAACCTCAAGGAAAAATGTGAATGTTGCTGATTATCCACCATTTCAAGTTTTCTAGGCTTTGGCATTTTTCTGTAAGTATAAATAATTGACTATGAACTATGCAGAGAGTTGTTTTACCTGAATTTCTTTGAGATCCATCAGATGTGGCCATTAAAATGAGTCAATCTCCTCCATTACAACTACTCACTGTGCAGGCTTCTAGTCAAGCATTGGTGGAGATAGCGCAGCTCAATTTAAATGTAAAATTCAAGGTAATGTAAGTAAACAAGTTAGTCCTATCCTTTTCCCCTTACTTTCCCTTAGAGAGTTTTTGAAGTTAGGGATTTGTAAAATGAAAATATTAAACCAAATGTAATAGCAAAATGTCATTGATATCATTAGTGAAACCAAGCCCAGTTTCCATTTACCCCAAAGTATAAACTGCCTATCTGAGAAGCAGTTCAAATTTAAGTCATGTCAGATTGGTGGTCTTTCTGAGTTTCAGTTTGGAACTCTTATTTGAAGTCATTGTTTCATTCAAGAGCATCTCAATATCAATAGCAGGTTTTCTACTTCAGCAAAAGCCTTGATGTACATCAGTGCCATTGGGTCCAGAGGATAGCCTCTTTGTACGTTTTTTTTCTCCCAGTCTCACTGCAATGTTAAAGTCACTGATATCACAGAGCACATTTCTAATCCTAACTATATGCCCTAATTTTGGCAGAAATCCACTCCTCCACTTTTATGCAATGTATTAACAACCAGAAATTTAATTGTATTTGTTGAGACTGTAATATCAACGTGAAGCATTCCTTTTTTGAAGCTCAAATTCTTAACACTTGCTTTCCCCTTTGCAAGAAATACTTACTCCTTTACTCCCTTGTCCCCTTAGGCTACCTACGTCATACTTCAGTTAAGAAGACATTTCACAAGGGATGCCTTTCCTCATCCTTCCAGGTGAGAAAGGTTCCCTGTCCCATGGCTCATAGTACCCTGTCTATATTTACTACAATTAGTAATTATTCTTTAGACTGCAGGCTCTAAGAAATATGGACAATGCTTGCTTTTCCACACCTTGTATTACCAGCACCTAATGCAGTGCCTGGGACATAGTAGAAGTTCTATAAATATGTAATGATTGCTGAATGAATGAATGAATGAATGTGTTAGTAACAAGATAAATGCATAAATCGTATTTGTAAAGCACAATACAAAGTAATTTCATTAATATTCACCCACTTATTTGTACCTTTATACCCTTCTCTTCATTTATATATCTTAGAATTACTTTTAATTTTATCAGCAGGGATACAGGATTTAATGATGAAATTTTGATGAAATGTATTAGAAATATTTGTGAGTGAGTAAGCACTATGCCATGGTGAGAGAGAGAAAAAAAATAAAAGCTATTGCTATATTCTTGACTCAAGTCATACTCAATATTATTTGTTACATATTATATTACACACACAAATGCATTCTCACTGGCATGGTATCACCTACATTATTATAATTTCCATTTCCTTCCCAATCCCTTTAAAGCCCATATCTGACCCTTAGACTTATTAAATTGCATTGTTTTAAACCACTTCTCCAATTTGTCAAGGTCATATTACGGTCATGTTGAATTTTGATCTTGACAAAGTATTAATCAGTCTTATCAACTAAAGAGAACTGTAAATGACTAAATCCACATGCTTTTCTATCATCCTAGACTTGATGAAAATATTAAATAGCCTCTGGCCCAGGATTGACCTCTACATATAAAACTTCTGTCCACTTTGGTTGAGGAGGAACTATAAATGAGTTTCATTGTTCTACCTACTTTGTTTCCAATAAATAGGTCTCTGGTGCTGATCTATTTTTATAAATTTGTGAATGAATTCGATTTGTAACGTTTTTATAATATTAATATTTAATGTCTGATTTCAAGTCGTGGGTGAAAAAATGCTAACATCGGGCCTCCCTGGTGGCGCAGTGGTTGAGAGTCCGCCTGCCGATGCAGGGGATACGGGTTCGTGCCCCGGTCTGGGAGGATCCCATATGCCGCGGAGCGGCTGGGCCCGTGAGCCATGGCCGCTGGGCCTGCGCGTCCGGAGCCTGTGCTCCGCAACGGGAGAGGCCACAACAGTGAGAGGCCCGCATACCGCAAAAAGAAAAAAAAAAAAATGCTAACATCAATGAAAACTACTACTTGCCCAAATAGATTAATAATAGTAAGAACAGTTAAAGTAGATTTTAAATCTACTGTCATGTTTATTTACTTTCCTGAATTGTTCCCACTGTGCCACTTCCTTACTTTCTGAATATGACAGGTTCATGCATGACGTCCTCCTCTAGATGCTGTGCCATTAAGAAATCTCACTGATTATAATAGGTGATCATCTATGATGGATAATAAATATGCTTGTGCATTTTCAATCACAAATCCATGTCTTGCACACTGAAATGATTTTACTTGTTGCTTGATCACGGGGACTTCTTCCTCTGAATAAATAAGACTTGACTTTGCCTCTTTATGCAGTCATCTGCTCACAGTTCTGCCTCTCTCCAGTAGACTGTGTCTCCTTAAAGACAAATGAATATTCATTCATCTTTGATCCCCTTTGCTTAGCATGCATAGTAATTGTTCAACAAATATTTGTTTAATAAGTTAAACACCAGTATGCCGTGAAGTAGGAAAATCTGGAGATGTGAGTGGTCAAGATGGGGGTGTGATTAAAGGACCCCTCTGAATTCTAAGAACAACATACTTAGGAGGGAATGCATGAATAATCAACGGGGCTGACTACTTGACAACTAGTATGTATTCAACTTTCAAATTCTATATTATAAGCATCCCTGAGTGTAAGTTGAAATGGATAGACAGGAATTTTTATTTTATTTTTTCTAATGAGGAAGCAGTGTAGGTCTCTATTCTCATGGCCTCTGTTGCTTCCTATGAATATTTCTCCAATATCTTGACATAATCATTTTCAGGAAGCCAAGAGAGTCCAAAAGAAAATGACAAACAACAGAAATTGCTTTCATTTTCTAGTGTTTGGAAAAACATAAAAATAGGTTTAAGTTTTTCAAACATACTTAGATTTCATGAGATTTTACTTGGTTTATAATCAATATGATAAGATGCATATATATGTATATAGAATCATCATTCATTTTAAATTGGAAATAATGTGTATCCCCATGGCTGATTTGCAAACTGTCAATAATAAGAACCAAGCTTATGTCCTCCTAAGTCTTTTGTAGCCCCATTTTAACACATTTTCTGAAAGTTATTTCACTTCAACCACTCTAGATTCTTTCTAAAAAAACAAGAGATGACTTTTTAAAATTTTCCTTTCAAAATGAAAATATTAAAATATGCTACAAATTGGTGCAATAATGGAAGCTACAACTTACCACGTAAGTCTGTTTGTAATTGAGCAAAATATGTTCCAATAATTTTTGCATTGTATTTACCTTTCTCTCTGTAATTACTAACCCTGTTTCTTTCACTATGGAATGTGAATTTTGATTTCTCATCTTCAAATTTGCCTTTAAATACATTTCTACCCTTACTTTTCTTCCATCTGGAAGCTAAGTTTTCAAGAGAAAATTTGTTGCCACAAATATTGAATGACTTCATATTAGGAATAATTCTAATGCAACTACTTTGTATTTGGAAATGTGCCACTGTGTTTAGGAAGGCTAAACACATACTTTTGGGTAAGTTCAAAAAAGATTACTCCAATGATTCAACCAAATATATTTCAAGCATATTGATAAGAAATTTCAAACTAATTGTGTGTGATAGCCATCAATTAAAGACGTAAAATGAATGCCTGCTATTTGAAAACATAGTTAAGCCAAGGAAAAGCTGTGCATAACTAGCATGTTCTGTAAAGATAATTGGCTCACTAACTAAATTCTAACAGCCCATTCACATTTCTAGATTTTAATGGAAGAATGGATGGAAATAGTAAGGTGAGCTCATTGCCCAATACACATAAGCATGTGACAATTTTAATTTCTGCAGAGATGCCCATATTGTATGAAATCTTATTAATATTGTGATGGAATACAGTGAATCATGCTGTGAAAGAAGCACATATTTGTTGTACATGTGTTCACACACACACACACAAACACACAGATACACACACATTCCTTTTCTCTCCTCTCTATTCTCATTTCAGTCCCATTTTTCCTTTTCTTAGATAACTGGTATCATAAATTGAATATAAATACTTTGAATCCATGCTTGAACTTTTTACTATATGCAAATGAATCCATGAAAAACACATGACTGCTTTGAGTTTTAAAAATTTATATACATGTCATCATGCCAAATATGTAATCTTAAAAATCATTTATCATGTATATAATTAATTACTTCGAGTGAAGTATTGCATTGCATCTTAAAAATAGTTTATATATGTCTTTTGTAAGCAGCATAAAATGGAATATTAAAATTTATTTTTATTGTCTCTGTGATCACATGTATGGTGATTATTGATCTATTTCTCTTTAATTTTTTCCATGTTTTATCCCTCCTGGTACTAACTTCGTTTAAACACATTTTTCATTCTCTTTTTATGGTCTACCTTTTTTATGAATCATATATGAAGTCTTCATTTTTAGTGTTTTCTGAAAAATTTGACATAATGGTCTCCAATCTTGCCTAAAACACATGAGAATTACGTGAGAACTTTTTAAAGCTCCCATTATTGAAACACCGCCTAGATCACTTTGGTTAAAAAAAAAAAATCTCCAAGTATTGGCTTCAGGCATCAGAATATTTTTTAATGCCTTCAGACAATTCCAATAGCTGCTGCTACTGCTTTAGTCATTTTGTTGTTCTTGTTGTTACAGTTTGTGGGTGGTAATTCCTCTTTGTCTAGGAATGAAAATTTCTTGACTTCTTGTTCTTGAGTAGTTTTTTGAAAATGAAGTGTAGAATTTTAATTTGGACAGCTATATGTGCTCAGTACTTTGAAGATATTATTCTATTGTTTTCCAGCATCTACCTGTTTTCTGATAAGACAACAGCATCTACCTGTTTTCTGATAAGACAACAGATATTTAAAGCCAGACCTCAAAAACAAGGCTTATTATTTCCAGGGCCCCCTTGAATTTCTTGGTTTCAACTCCTCCTCACTATTCTAATGTTGAATTTGTTTTTTCTCCTTAAATCCTGAGACTGGGGATCCCCCCATTTTTTGTAAGCTTGTTCATTTTCTTTTTATGTGTTGCTACATGTAAAAGCAACATATAAAAGAAAACACAAGTATAACAAACTGTGTGTTCAGGTTGGAAGAAAGGATTCTCAATATCAGTTCAGCCTATCCTATTGACTGAAAGCATTTACCTTGTTTCTTTTACAACTAACTTGAATATTATGAGTCTTACATCTAATATGCAGTACTCTTCAGCCTTCTTGGAACGTCTATGCTCAATAAGGACATTAGTTGATTTGTCACTAATATTGCTTTCCCTACATGTGAGTGCATTCAGAGTTCTATCCTGTCCCATATACATAGCATAATCTTATATTTTGTATCTAACTGGCATCAGTTTTCCTTTTTTTTTTTTTTCGATTTACTTTTAAGGTTTACTTTTAGCAAGACTGTACTGAAACACTCTTACACCTTAATAGATCTAATTGTCTGGACTTAAAATAATAGATTTCTCTATCACAGGGGCATTTGTCTGTACAGATACTGATTTCTGTTCTCTGCACATGTTTTCATGTTATATGCCCAGTGTAATATGAAGCGAGTTAATTTATTCTGTTGCATATAGTAAAGAATCCAGCAGAATAATGTTATTTAGGGTTTTTTTTTCCATTATTTCTATGAATAACAACAACATCAACAATAATAGTAATAGAAAAGATAATTTCTACCTATAGCAAGTCTCAGTTTTTTCTTAAATGCAGTAGAAGGCCCTTCACACTCTATTTGTCAGCTTGGCTTCAGGTTTTCCTATTGTTGGCTAGAAGACAGATAAAGGGGATTATGGACAGAACTGAGCCTGGTTTCTGCTAATCTCCAACTTGAATTCTTTCAAGGGTTGCAAAATATGATTCAAGTATTTCACAGGCCTTTATAACCTTTGTCATCTGTCTGGTATATGTGCCATCATGGGTGGATTTGGAACTGACATTTTATATCTCTGATCTCAACTGTATAAATATTTGTTTAGACTGACTATCAACATAGAACACAGACATTCTCTTCTGATGTATGGATGATAGAATAGTCCTTAACTGGGCCCCTAAGGATGGGGCAGGCACAAACTAACAGAGGGCAATGAGGCAAATTTTCAATGAACTCAGATTTTATATTTTCCTTTAGGTAAAAGAGTGGTTGCTTCTATACCAAAAAACTATTTCTTATAATTTGGGTTACATTAAAAATATCTCATATATACAACCATTTATCGGAATCTATAATAGTGACTTGGTTTTCTCAAATACATTATATATGGAGTCCTTTAGACTGGAATTAAATTAATCATGGTTGTATTTTTTTTTCTATAGACTTCCCAGCTATTTTCCCCTAGGAAAACTCTCTTAAATAATCAAGAGAAATAGTTTAGGCAACATTATGTAAATCATCACCCTTATTAGATGAATTAATATTCTTGAAGTTATAGCTCATTTCATGGAAATCAGATTAACCTGATGTTATGGGCATTGTCATTTATCAGTAAGTTATTTGTTAATATGCTCAGTATGTGACATAAAATATGTAACTTTAATAAGAGAATGGATCACCTCAAATAATTTAGCAAATCTTGAAAATGATAAGGATTAAAATTGTGGATGTATAAAGGACACAGAAGCTTGGAGAACTTTAAAACCATCTACTTCTCTCCTGTTTCCCTTACACAAGGAAATGAAGGCTGACACTTTAGCATGGTTTGGAAATCCTTCTAAAAAGTATCTGACTTTCTCTTAGAATTAACAAGTAATTTAAAGTTTTAAGAACTGCAGAACTGATCACATGAATTACCGTAATTTAGTCAAGAAGTTTTTTGAATATCCACTTTTGACAAACATTGTACATATATATATACCAGGTTGTAGAGATGAATAAAATCATCCTTAGTCTCAAATAACTGAAAGAAAAATCCCCCAATATTAGTGAATACTGAGGAATTAAGGATGATGCTATGAGAAAATTTTTATAATGTGAAATTTATTAAGTTAAATAAAATATTGTGCTTTTGAGATTAGAATGACTTGGTTTTGTTCTAATGATACTGATGATAGACAGTGGTTGTATTTTGCAGAAGTTTTATGGGAGCAAAATAAAAACTTGATAATGTGATATAAATTTGGTCCCCCAAGGCGATTTTTATTGTTATTTCTATTGGTGTTGTTAATGAGAGAAAGTTCTGTAATCTATTAGAAAAAAAATGTGAATATCAATATCTAATCAAAAAGAAGGACAAAATAATGGATAATTAGAGAATATATATAACCAGTAAATTAAAAATATACTCACATGCTAAGGAAGCACAGTGGTGGAAGTTTTGCTCATCACAAAGCTTTAACAGTGAGTAGAAGGTATCTTGGTGTCTTGGGTGTGGGAAGATATGCTAACAACCAGTGATAGATCCGTTGTAAAATTTGGAACTGTTTCTTTGGTATTAAATTTCACTTAAGACCTGTGCTTCTGGACAGGATGGAGTAATAGGAAATGGATTTACTCTCCTGGCTTAAACTGCTAAAAGTAAAAAATATATATATATATATATATTAAACAATACTTTTAGACATTGAACAACAAACAGCACAAGACAACGGTTGTATAAAGCTTTAGTTATAATGATAACCCATAAAAACCAGTGGCATAATGTTTTGTGTAATACAGTTAAATGTTGGTGTTTGAACAAGTCCCTGGTCACCTGTGAAAAATAAAGGTGGATTCTCTTTTCATATTTATTAACAAAATGAATTTCATAGGGATGCAGTATTTAAATATGTTAAAATACTACAATTACTAGAAGAAAACATTTTTGTTTTATTTAATAAAAGTTAATTTTTAAATTTTTTATATTTTTATGTGTTGCATTTATTGCTTTAAGATTATACAAATATGTTTTGATATAATTGAATACATGCAGCATCAACTAGAGTATTCAATACACAGAGTATTCAATGGGTATAGGCTTAGTAGTGGGACCAAATTAGCCCTAGACTAAATTGTTTCACTTGCAGCCTAATAAGGCTTACAAGGAAGCCTCAAAATGATCAAACTATTTCTTAACTACCTCTTTGAGCAAAGTTACAAATATTTTAAAAAAATACAAATACGCTCTGCAACCAGTAAAGTAAAATTCACAATATCTGACATGCAATCTAGAATTACTAGGGATGCAAAGACGAAGGAAAATATAACCCATAACAAGGAGAAAAATTAATTAATGAAAACAGACTGAAAAATGGTACAATCAGTAAACAAAGACATTCAAACAGTTATTATAACTAATTTTCATAGGTTCAAAAAGTTTAAAGGAAAGCATCAACATCTTAAATAGACATATAGAGGATATAAAAATAACCCAAATTGAGTTCCTAGAGATGAAAAATATAGTTTCTGAGATGAAAAATAAAGTGGATGGGATTAAAAGAGATGAGGCAATGCAGAAGCAAAGATTGACCTCCCTGCAAAAGCAAAATTTTGTTATTATAATCTGTCCCACTGAGTAGTCCAAATATAAAGTCTGAAATGCAAAATGCCAGCTTGGTCATCTTTTTCCATTTCAAGTTTGCTTTACCCTTTCTGGTTTGTGCTTCCAAAAATAATTAAAGTATAAAATTATGAAAATTGTATTCAATGGTATTAAAATGAAGCATCTATCCATTTTATGGATTGCCCTGCATAATGCAAATATCTAAAATCTAAATATTATGTGTATATATACATATATGTATACATACATATATGTATATATATCTCACTAGCAGAATGAAAAGAAAATATGAAAGTACAACACAAGTTGTGGAGGAATAGAGTAAAGGAAAGTAAAATGATAGTATTTTTGTTTTTAGATATAGTTGCCCTATGCAGTGGAAAAATGATATACGGATTAGCATATTTTATTTTCTGAGAAGCATGAATCAATTTAAAAGATGAAAGGGCAGATGAATTTAAAGAATCATTAATTTAAATACATAATCAGTCTTCAATTTTTTTGTTACTGACAACATCCCCTTTAAGATTTTCAAAATGCTGAAAGGTGGGATTCCAAGATTTTTAGTTGCTATAGAAGCAATTATTAGCAAATCCTTTCTTCTAATCTCATTACAGAAAATAGTGCCCTTTGTGCCCAGAGAACTCCCATTAGAACAGATAGCTAGTGGGAAGCAGCCACATAGCACAGGGAGATCAGCTGGGTGCTTTGTGACCACCTAGAGGAGTGGGATAGGGAGGGTGGGAGGGAGGGAGACGCAAGAGGGAAGTGATATGGGAACATGTGTATATGTATAACTGATTCACTTTGTTATAAAGCAGAAACTAACACACCATTGTAAAGCAAGTATACTCCAATAAAGATGTTAAAAAAAAAAAAAAAGAACTGCATTTCGGAGCAGCTCAGAACATAAGGTGTACCACTCTGGAGCTATCCTACATTTCCTGTGTCTGATTAAATATTGTGTATATATGCTATGTATTTATATCTCCATCTAAATATACATCTATATCTCCTAAAATACTCTCTCACATATAATGAAGTCACAGTTTCCAGATAGTTGTTCTGGTAGTCATTAGACAAAATATAGTCTCATTTATTTAAAAAATGTGAAATGAGAGCAATGTATGAAAAACTTGATCCATCTTCTGACTGAATTTGTGGTATTGGTACCTTCAGAAGAGGAAATAATTAATTTATTGTAAATTATTTTATTCCTCATTTATTAAAGAGGAAATTTATAAACTGAAACTGTTAGGGCTTAAAGGGTTTTTTTTCCAGAAGATAATATCTGAGGTTCTCACCTTACACTGAGCAGTATATCACTAGTAAACAATCAGACAAATATGTACATTATTAAGTTATTTTCTTTTCACCTGGCTTTTTAATACTATCATCTGATATACATCATATTAATTGACACTGCAATTTCTTCCTTGATTTGTATATTTTTTTCTACAAACACTTTGCATTCCAACTTCCACGTATCTGATTTACTCATCCCTGTGATGGTCTTCATCTTCAGACATATTGCTGTCTGGGCTGTTCAACCCTGTAACAGTAAAAGCACACTCACTAGGGACTAGGAGTTTGAGAAGGACTTAGAAAATTGTTTGGAACCTGAAAAAAATGGCTCCAGAATATGAAAACAAATCTGCAAAATTGAGATCAAAACTTGTGTAATTAATATTTTCAACTAATATTACTACAACAGCAATGTTACTCAGCTTTCATATAGTTATCTATAAATTTTATTGGATATGTGACTTGGGCACATTTTAATGCATTTGATAACATTTAGGGTAAAGCTTCTAAAAGGGCAATTGCCTAGGACTGAGGAAGGTTTAAAAATGGCCCTGCACAGAATGAACTAGAAGTAACTTCAATGGGAGGCTGAGGCAGAGATGCTGGACCCGGAGAGTGACAGAGCAGGCGTACATTGGAGAGAGCTTTCCTATATAGGAGAGCCAAGAATTTGTTACTTATTGAGGGGGGAGCATGAAGGTAGTGGACCCTATAATGAGAATCCTAGGATTGCTCCTAGATTTCTAACTTGGATAAATGACAGGACGGTACTCTTTGGTGAATACTAAAGGAACAGCAACAGCAGCAAAAGTCTAAGAATGGAACTTTAACATATCACAATGCCACCTTTAAAGTAAATTTGGTATTCTTCTCCTTTTTGAATGAATGAAAATACATTAAATAAGACACACACGGGCTCCCCTGGTGGCACAGTGGTTGAGAGTCCGCCTGCCGATGCAGGGGACACGGGTTCGTGCCCCGGTTTGGGAAGATCCCACATGCCACGGAGCGGCTGGGTCCGTGCGCCATGGCCGCTGAGCCTGCGTATCCAGAGCCTGTGCTCCGCAACGGGAGAGGCCACAGCAGTGAGAAGCCCGCGTACCACAAAAAAAAAAAAAAGACACACACATTCACACACCTGCTAATATCTGCTCTTCTGCAATCATGTGTTTTCTGTATAGTGTCTAAATATCTATTCCAGTTGAAGTAGTGCTTAAACACTTCAATATGCCTCTTTTCAGCCAAAAAGAAAAACTGTCTATGACTGTTTCAACATATTTTAAATATATGTATAATCATTGCCAACTTGTCTGCTTTGCAGATTCTAGTTTCCTATACAATATTTAATATCTCCCTTCATTGAAAATGTCATTGCTCAGTATTATGATTGTTTTTCATTTTTATTATATGTCTGAATATTAGAATTATTGATTAATCCCTTTATTAATGGAAAAATCTCAGCACAATGTTAAATACATTTCTTCTCTATCATTATTATATGTTATTTTAAAGATTTTCCGTACAGTTACTTTAAATGGGATTTTCAGATTTTTCAGGCTTTTTGAAGTCAGTAGGATAGGCTCCAGTGAGTAAAAGAAATGCTGAAGAACAACAATATGAATTAAACAAATTTAAGTAGTTAAGAAAGCACTGATCTAGTCATTGAGAAATGTATACTAATATTTACATAGTATGTATATATAAATCAATAGTTTCTAAATGAGATAATCTACTGAACAAAATATCTTAAAATATGAATGAAAAGATGTTGTAAAATCTCTATATGATTAAAGTACAAACATTTTTATAAGCTTGGAATATAAATAATAAGCGCATTTTTGCCTGGGAGACAAGTTGTTATCTGGGAAACCTCAAGACATTTTGTAGATTATCGAAATCACTTTACTATCAATCTTGAGCATTTCTCCTATCAACTCTATAATTAGTATTGGAAATTACCATGATGACTCTATTTCACTATCAGGAACATTGAAGAAACTATTTAAAGTGCTAAACTTTGGTTTTAACAAATAAAAAACAATTCATCTGAAGAAGATGTTACAATGAGCTGAGGAATTAAAAGATCTCAAAGTAGAGAAATTTCACTGACTGCCGTATAAACAACTTGAGGGTAGAGAGTGTCTGTTTTTCCTGTTTGCCCTCCAAATTTGGGAACAGTTTTATATGCACGGTGCAGGGTAATAAGCAAATGTTTAACAAATGAAAAGTACTGAACTCATTACCTTGTGGTACAAATGAGGATTTCTTTTGTACTGTAACTAGAAGATTTTAACTTCAGCATTATGAATTATTAATGTCCTTATCTGATTCCCAGTTCTGTGTCAACCAAACTTATTTGAGTGATAATTAGAGGACTTCATGTTTATCCTATCTTCTAGGATTTCACTTTTGCATATCTGTTAATTCATAATTTTGACATTTTTATAGCACAACCAAAGACTATAAAAACACATAGAGCAAGCACTTGCCAAAGAACTCTAAATAAAACACATCTCAGATATGAAATTAGATCCATGCTTGGTTATACTTCTAAGTGCTTCATCTAAAGAGAGACGTGCAACACTGCTGCATGAATTCATCACCTAGGGTGACTTTTAAACCTACCAACAGCTGGCCCCTCTATCATATCTGATTTTATTCAATAGTCTAAGTGATAATAATTTTTGGATCAAGAACTTTATTTTACTGGTTGTAAAGGTGGGCACATGCACACGCACACAATC
This sequence comes from Mesoplodon mirus, assembly GCF_964341445.2. NCBI lineage: Eukaryota > Metazoa > Chordata > Mammalia > Artiodactyla > Ziphiidae > Mesoplodon > Mesoplodon mirus. The sequence continues at coordinate 50,187 of NW_028294744.1, forward strand.
CCCAGTGCTTTTAAAAATTGTGGGACAGAATTAATCATAACTATTGAGTTTAAATTCCATTTATCAACTTATTAAAGTGCAAGCATGCAGGGAAAATAAGCTAAAGACAAGACTTTCGTTTTTCAATTTATTTTTTAAAAGTCTTGTAGAAATCTTTATGAAATTAACACAAAATGGTGGTACCAAAAATCTTTTTGCTTTGTTTATTCCCTAGTCTGTGGCAATGTAAAGAGTGGAAGTTAAGCCGGAATTTAAGTTAAGGAAAGCTATATTGTATAAAGTTTAGCCAAAATTCTCTAACTTGCCATATTTTTTCAAATAAATAAACTTTCTATTCTCTTCCCTCTCTCCTCATCTCCCTTAAGGTATGTCAACTCTAACCCCGCCCCCCCATACACACACCTTGTTGCCTCTGATATTATCTCCTCTACTAGAGGCGCTTTTGTACTTATTGCTACACAATAGTTCAACAATAAAATGTGATAAATGCAGGCAAAGGTGTTTCAAGAAAGAAGGTAAATGTCCTTACACATTTTCAACATAGAAGCAAAAAGTTTACAAAACAGCAAAATTAAAAAAAATAGTTATAGATAAAGTTTGCAGATAATGTTGTCATCCCTCTTAAAAGAAGACAGATAAGGCACAGAAGAAATGTAGTGTTGGGGACAATGAAAACCAGCAGTTATTGCAATCTATTTATGCTGCATTCAATGGATTTAGAAGACAGAGGCTTGAGTGCTGTCGTTATTACTTGTTTGCCATTTGATGGTGGGCAAATTATTTAATTTCATTGGGTTTCTCTTTCTATGCCTCTAAAATGTGGATTCCCAGGCTAAGAAAATATTTCAAATCTTTTCTAGGTCTAAAAGTCACAGACCTTAGTGTACCCTTTATAAAGGCCACATTTTCACAAAAGATAGCATTCTTGTAAAACACCTTTATAGAAAGAAAAAGCTATATTTAGAAAGCCCACTCAGTGTCCAGGGTTTTCTGAAGTCGTACTGCTGTTTGTAACCAGGTGTAGGCCAGTAGGACAACACATTTGCTTTAATAACTGTCCAGATTTCTTGGAGTTAAAGATAAGTTTTTCATTATTCTAAGTGTTGACCTAAGAAATTATTGAAAATAAGAATTGTTCTAATTTACTTCTTGAATTGCCCAGTTCTTACATGGCCTGACATGAAAGGCGATTTAAAAGATTGCATTTAAGTTTGGACATATAGCCTTCATCCTGCTGTTTCATCACAGACCTCTTACAAGATAAACACGTGCAACCATTTTGAGTTTCTGAATGGGAGTGCTCCTTATAGTATTTTCCCCTTATAAATTTCTTGCCAACTTACTCCAATTTGAATGCAGGTAGAAATTTATAAATTTCTCCAAGAACTTATTTTTATTTTTATGAATCTTACAGATTTTGTGTTAATACCGAGGACTTTATCAAATTCATAGACATTTGATAGAATAAAAAGCAAAAGCATAATTCGGAAAAATCCAAAAACCTCAAATAGAAAATAAGATGCTATGTTGTTAGTAACAGAAATTAGCACAAATAGACTGAAAAACTGACCACCATTGTAAACTGAGCTTTTAACTATGGCAGTCGCCAGGAAAAGGAGGGTTACTCCTCTTTTTTTGCCTTCTTTTAACAATCTCGAAAATTAAAGAAAGATTGAAATGACAATAAAAATAATTTATTTCCCAAACCATTTGAGAGTAGTTGCTAACACAATGCAATGTCTCCCCCAAATCCTCTAGTATTTCCTACAAACATATATCCAAATATAATCATGAAAATAAGGAAATTAACACTGACACATGACCACAGAGCTACTAATCCTCAGACCCCTTTCAAGTTTTGTCAATTATCCCCATCATGTCCTTCATAATAAAAGGATCAGCCCAGTGTCACATGTTGCATCTAGCTGTCCTGTCTCTTTAGTTTTTTAATCTGGAAAATTTTCTCAGGCCTCCCTTGAATCTCATGAACTAGAAAGTTTTAAAGAATATGGATCAGTTATTTTGTAGGATTTAGCTGTTTGTATTTGTCTCATGATTATTCAGGATATGTGTAGTTGGCAGGAATAACACAGTGGTGAAGCTCTGTTCTTCTCACTGCTTCCTATCAAACAATTTTGGCAAACTTTTAACTTGTAACCTTACTGGAATATCATGTTACTCATTTGATTAAGGTGTATCACCCAGTCTTCTCCATTGTAAAGTTATTTTTTTCTCCTTCATTATTAATAAATTTTGTGGTAAGGCTCTTTGTAATTAAGTAAATATCCTGTTCCTCATCAAACATAATTTACTCAATTTAATTATTTAAATCAGTATGAACTCATAGACTCCTATTTTATTCAATTGACTATAATACATTTCTGCCATTATTTATTTTGAGGCTGAGATTGTTCAAGATTTGTCCAGTGGAAACCCCTTCAGTTTGGCTTCTATATCCTTTGATGTTTCCCAATTATTCTGTGATATCTCCCTTCTTTTTTTTTTAACATCTTTATTGGAGTATACTTGTTTTACAATGGTGTGTTAGTTTCTGCTTTATAACAAAGTGAATCAGTTATACATGTATCCTCATATCTCTTCCTTCTTGCATCGCTCTCCTTCCCACCCTCCCAATCCCACCCCTCTAGGTCACAAAGCACCGAACTGATCTCCCTGTGCTATGTGGCTGCTTCCCACTAGCTATTTATTTTACGTTTGCTAGTGTATACATGTCCATGCCACTCTCTCACTTTGTCACAGCTTATCCTTCCCCCTCCCCATATCCTTAAGTCCATTCTCTAGTAGGTCTGTGTCTTTATTCCCGTCTTACCCCAAGGTTCTTCATGACATTTTTTTTTTTAGATTCCATATATATGTGTTAGCATACGGTATTTGTCTTTCTCTTTCTGACTTACTTCACTCTGTATGACAGACTCTAGGTCCAGCCACCTCACTACAAATAACTCAATTTCGCTTCTTTTTATGGCTGATCCCTTACTTCTTGAAACAATAATATGTTGTAGGGTCATCTTATATTTTCCCTGTAGTGGTTCTAGAATCAGCCATTTCTCCAAAGAGCTTTAGTTCCTTCAGTTGGAGAGCTGTATTTAGAAAGCAAGATCTGGACACTAGGTGTATTCATTGCTCTTGGGAAGCAGTGGTCCCAGGTACTCTCAATAGGCAGAGCTAGGGGATTTATGTACATATATACATACACACATATGAAAACACATATTCATAACCATTTACACATATTCACAAACACATTCATTAACATATGCATACATATAGTCTATGATTTTTTCTATAATGTCTCTATATTGAAAATCATGTGTTCACATTAACATCCTCCATTCCCTTTCAACACCCTTTCATTCTAGTTTTTGCCCTTTTCATATTTTAACTCCCTCCACAGATATTAAAATAACACTGATTACCATATTCTTAATATCCTTAATTATTTGATCAATCTTCCTGTATTTAAGTAAATTATTGTAGCTGCCACTTTCCCATCCACACATTTTCTCCACCTGGCATGGGTTAGGACAATCTGTACAGAGTGGTTGCCAATGCCACTTCCTCATGTGGATGCCCTTTCACACGAATCAGACTTCAGCAGTCAACTCCAGGCTCCCTTATGCAGACATCCTCTCCCCTTTCTCAGACTCTGAGACCCAATGCCAAGTCATTTGGTTCCTTGAATGCCCACCTCCCCCATGCTGACAAAGGGTTATTTTACCTCACTTAATGGACTAATTTGTTCAAGAAGGGAAGGGATCACAACACTATAAAGCAGTTATACTCCAATAAAGATATTAAAAAAAAGGGAAGGGACAAGGAAGGGGATGAAGAAAGGGAGGTGGACAGGGACGAACAGGTATCTTTCCTTTCTAAACAATATTTGAAGAGGCCCTTCATTTAGAAGTTGCAAAGACATTATGAAGTATCAGCTGAAGAACTGAAACAATGACATATATTTACACATCTGTATCCCTACATCTATGACACACAATGTACACCTAATTTTATAGCAACCAAAATATAATTTAACAAAACTTATGATGCTTAGCCATACACTTTAATACTCAGCAACTTAAAAAAATGTGCAGTGCCATTTGGCTGTTAACTGTCATCCATTTATATGAATGGATTTGTAAAACTCCTAGCCAAGAGTGCTTGGGATAGCGTCTCTACTGGTCCTTACTGGATCCTCTTCTTCTTTTGTCACTCTTTTCAGTCATTTGTTGATTCTCGATTGTATCTCATTGGTGTCTTGCATGAACATTGGTAATCATATCTGGGCAAATACCCCAGCTTGGTGTCTCTCAAAGGGCTGACTGAAAACCACCTGCAACAGAATCAACTGTGGTACTAGTTAAATTCAGGTCCACAGGCTCTCTTCTGATTTCCTGCTCAGAAGCTCTTTAGAGAGTAATGAGTATTTGGAAAATACCTTAGCTAATTCTCACACATTAACACTGAAACCATGGTGGAGTTTGCATGTCTACAATTCCTCAAAGTTCATGGTTTAAAACACATAGGTCTCACCAAATACAGTTCTTTTATTTTAGCTTCATCAATTCACATTTGTTATTTAACCAACTTGGAAATTGCCAGATGTGTGAATAGCCGCCAAAGTAAAATGTATCTATCTTTTGCAAAAATATCTTCTACCAAATATCTCTACAAAATGAAATGTAAATACCTTCTAAGATCTTGCTTGGAGGAATCTTACAGATTTTTAAAATCTTCCAGGTTTTAGGGAATAGCAAGTGCAAAGGCCCTGATGTTGGGAAAGCCACTTCAGAAAGAAAATCTGGATGTGTGTGTGAGAGAATAGTAGTAGTAAACGAGCTTGGAGAGTAGGGTAGAAGAAATACTGAATAAAGCATGTGGGACAGGTAAAAAGTTTAATTTTTATTCTAAAGTGATGGGAACAGGTTTTGGAAAATAATGTGATATGATTCATGTTTTTTTTGTAATTATTCTGGCTATTGTATTGGTTATAGACTATAAGGATTGGGGCAAGATGGGAGGAAGCAAGGAGGTTGTGGAAGAGGCTGCCTATTGCATTAGATGAGGCAAGCAATGATGGCTTGGAGTAAGTAAAGACGGCAAGAGTAAGGTGAGAGGTAGGTGCATTCAGGATGTATTTTCAAGTTAGACTGGCAAGAATTTCTGATGGACTGGACACAGGAATTGTGCGGAAGTGAGAGTTTAAGGATGAATCTAACATTTTTGGCCTGAGCAACTGGATGAGTTATGGAGCCAGGAAAAACGGGAGTGCAATGGATGGATCAAAGCAAAATATTTAGTTTTATTTGCTAAGTTTGAAATGTCTATTATGCATAGATTGGAGATATTTAGTGGAAAATTGGAATTAGGAGTCTGGAGGTTAGGAGAGTGCTTAGGGCTAGAAGTACGAATTGGGGAATCATAAGTCATCTTCCCATTAAAGTAATGGGACTAGATTAAAACTCATGAGTAGTTAAGGTAGATGGAGAGTGAAGGGGGCCAGGAATGAACCTTAGGGCATTCTAAAACACGTTGAGGGATGGGAGGCATCACCAAGGGAGACTGCCAAGAAATGGTGAGTGAGGAGGGGAGAAATCTAGGAGAGGATGGTGTCCTGGTAGCCAGTGAAACAAAATATTCATTCTGGAAATTATGAGGTTCATTTCCCAAAGTTTCTTGAATTGATGCTCAATTGAAACTTGGTATTTTAAAAAGAGCTTTAGCAAACAGAAAAGAGAATAATTTTCTATCATGAGTGATTGATTGCAGTAGCATGGGGAATGGAAAAGTTGTGAAAAGGGAATCAAGAATCTATGAAAAGACAATTTTAAACAAAAGTATTCATTTAAAAAACAAGTACACAATATTTAGACATTATATTTTGTCTTTGTTTCAACAGCAGCTACAGCATGCTGTAAGTGAAAGATGAAGGATTACAGTTTAATATCAAATCAGGGAAAAAGGTGAAATAATTGAATTCTTTGTAGATTTTTAATAGATTTCAAACCTCTATTGGTTTTGAATAATGTCATATTCCAAACATAATTTTCTAAATAATCATAACAATTTTAGAATCAGACTAAACCTTATATAACCTTATATAAAACTTATTTAACTGCACATATAGTTCATTTTTATAGGTAAAACTAGGACTCTGGTCTTCTGATTACCAGTACTATTTCTTATTGCAACACACTGTTTAAATATATAGATGATTGAAAAAAAGAGCATACCAGTGATCTCTTAAATGTTTTTCAAAATATTAAGTAATTAAAATTGGGGGAAATAAAGCTCATGAGGATTAAATTACAGGAAGAGTTTATAAGAGGGCAAACAAGTAGGAGATGTATTTCCACACAGATAAATATGAGGTTTTAGTAGAAAATGACCAAAACTGCATTTATAAGGTCATGATACTAGCTAAATGAAATAAAGACAACCATCATGTGAATAACATATAATTTTGAAGGTGAATTTTGAATATGGAGACTGCTACAGATTAACATCTGATTATAATAAAAATCAGATCGGCAGGGTAACAAGGTATTCTTCATCCCATCACAGCTTATCAGGAATAAGGGAACCTCTTGATACTTTGGTATGTGCCATTTTAGGACAATGAACTTGCTACAAAGTGAACACATGACATAAGAAATAGTTTAGAAACATAAATATGATTGAAGAAATCCATGGATGGTGAAAGCTATGTTGGATTATTTCAAAAAGTTAGGGATGACTAGGTTAAGTAACTTCTCTTTTTAATAACAGAATAACTGTCACATGAAAGATCTCACTATGCCATTGACAAAGATAAAATCCCGGGACGCCATGGCTTCACAGTCTAATAGTCTAGAGATACAATGTCCAGTATAGTGTCCATTAGTCACAAGTGGCTATTAAATACTTGAAATGTGGGCAAGTTTGACTTAGGAACTGAAATTTTAATTTTATTGAACTTACATTTAAAAATTTAAAAACACATGTGACTAATGGCTGTAGTTTTTGACAGCACTAAGAACATTTCCATTATCATGGAAAGTTCTATTGACCAGAGCTGACCCATAACCTTTTTACTTGATTTTACATTTATTCCTCTTTGCTAAGAAAATCCTCTCTCTTACGAAAAAACAATATTAGCAAGATGGCTAGATATAAGCTCAAGATGCAAAAATCTATTGGATTTCTATAATCCAGGAACAAAGAGAGAGCTTAAAAATTATTTAAAATGGAAAAAAAAACTACCTAGGAATAAATCTAAATAAAAATGTGCAAGACATTTATGGAGAAAATGAAACCTTATTGAAAGATATTAAAGAAGTCTTAAATAAATGGAGAGGTACATCTTGTTTATGGATTGAAAAGACTCATCATATTGGTGTAAGTTTTCCCCAACTTAATTTATATAGTCAATACAATTACAATAAAAATACTTAATAGAGGTTTTACAGGATTGCCAATTCTGAAATTTATGTGAATGGTCAAGAACAGCTCAGACACACCTAAAAAATCCATTCATTCCAAAATGGTCCTGGAAGACTTAATTATTCATAAGAAAACAAAGAAATTGGATAATACAGACAAGTCGATTGTAAGTGCATTAATGGCTTGAATATAAAACAAAGATACACTAGAACTTTCAGAAGAAAATATACTATATCTGGGTAGCATTAAACTAGGGAAGGACATTTTAAGTAGAACAAAAAGACACTAAGCTAAAAGATAAATTTGATTTCATTAAAAGTGAGAGCCGCTATTTATCAAAAGACATTAAAAAAGTTAGAAGGTATGAAATAACTTATTTGTGTCATATATAGCTGACCAAAGATTATTTGCTTGTATTTAAAAAACAATACAAATAAGTAGGAAAAAGATAAACAGTAGAAAAATGGACAAAAGATATTCTCTGGACTTCACAGAATAGGAAACATAGGCAACTGTTAAACAAATGAAAGGATTCTCAGCCTATCAGTAATTAGAGAAATACAAATTAAAATTGTTATGGACTGAATTGTGTTCCCTAAAATTCGTATGTTGATGCCCCATCTCCCAATGTGGCTGTTTGGAGACAGGGACTTTAAAAACATAATTATGGTTAAATGAGGTCATAATGGTGGGGCCCTAACGGATATGACTGGTGTCCTTGTAAGAAGAGAAAGAGATAAGAGGGATGTATACACACAGAGAAAAGGCCATGTGAGGACATGGCAAGGAAGCAGTGGTCATCTGCAAGTCAAGGACAGAGGCCTCAGGAGGACCCAAAACTGCCAACATCCTGAGCCTGGACTTCCAGCCTCCAGAACTGTGAGAAGATAAATCTCTTGTTTTTTAAGCCACTGAAGCTGAGGTATTTTGCTAGGACAACCTGAGCAGACTAATACAAGGAACAAAAGACTAGAATGGCCATTCTAACTGGTGAAGCTATAGAGCAAAAGGGCTGAAAATTGATTCCATAACTTTGGAAAACATTTTGACATGAATTTTTAAAGTTGAATATTTGAATTTCCGACACCTCAGCAATTCTACTCTTAGTATGTCTACTCTTTTACTTATGTTAAATCTTGCACATGTGTACCAGGAAACATTAAAATAAATGTTCATGGAAGTACTGTCCGTAATAGGCCCCAAACAACCCAAATATCATTAATAGAATAAACACATTTTCTTGTATTTATACAATCAAATATTATACAGTAGTACAAATGAATGAACACTAGTTAAAGTAAAGTGGATGAACCTTAGAAACATAATGTTGAGTAAAAAAAGCAAGCACAGAAGACTCAAGTATGATATCAATTTTATAAATCTCAATAATAAGCAAAATCAGATAAAAATTATGTGGATGTTCAACATAAAGCCAAGATCAGAGTGATTTCTTTGGTGAAAGCAGGAAGGTGGGATCAGGGTAGAGAACAGAGAGAAGACTCAGCAGTTTTGATTCTAGTTCTTACTTTTGGTGGTGTGTTTGCAGGAGTTTTTATTATTTCTCATAACTTACATACAACTAAATATATTCTTTTGTATATTATCTAATAATATTTAAAAAATCAAAATCCATTATATACCAAAGATAACCCCTAGACATTAATTATAGAGAGTCCATTTTGAAACAACATACATAGTTACTCATAAATCTTCTGTAGTTGAAAGCTTTTAGCTATGAAATTCTTCCCCCTTCATAGGAGGACTTTATGTTCCATAATGAAGGAAAATTGTTCCTAATTTAGGACAGTTTGCCTTCTTTATTTAAGTGATACTAGTTCTTTGGCTGCCTAGAAATTTTAAAAACAACTGATAACTACATCTACTGCCTGCAAGAGAATAAAGGAAAAGGAGCATAGGAGGCAATCTCATACATTATTGATAAACACATACAAAGACAATATTGGTACAAAGCTATTTCTCCATATAGCAACTCTGAATTTTATTAATAAACACACACACACACATATATATATATATATATATATATATATATATATATATATATCAAACATTAATAAAAGAATAAAATCCAATATGAGTATATTTGCTCTTTTTTTGCAATTAGTTCCAGGATTCTATTTTAGATTATTACTTCATATCTGCGAGAGTTGGGTGTGTGTTTGTGTGTTTGGTTTTATGGAAGTTGCATTGTGCTAAATTTTACATTTCTTTCTAGAATTAAATGGCTTTTGTTATCCCTTGGGAATACTGAAGATAGCAACAACAGATTACTACCTACCGGTGGAAAAGTATAAATAGCAATTTTAGCTGCTAGTGATTCTGAAATTGCCCTTAACTTTGTCCTTCTAAAAATGCTCCAAGAATTACGTTTTGCAAATCCACAGATTTACTATCCATATTCAAGTCATTTACGTGGACAAAGAATGTAGCCTGCGGTATCAGTACAAAGGATGTTATAGCCATCAAGCCATCAGCCACTGAAGCCACCCCCAATGCTGCACCCTGAGGGGATTCAGGATGGAGAAAACAGGATACTGGCGCTAGATAATTAAAGTGCATTTCAAGGGAATGATTTCCATGAGACCAGATTCTTGCATCGCACCATATATAGAAAATTGCTAAATTTATTAAATTAAGATGTCTAGTTTCTTTACTTAACAGTAATCTTTTGATGTTCCAAAAACCTGGGGTTTTTTTTGCAAGCACCCCTAAATATCCTGTGCTCTCCCTTACCTCTTCGGAACAGTCCCTCAGAGCTATCTGAGAGGCTGTCTCCTGATTTAAGTCCTCAGTATGTCCTCCAAATAAAACATAATTCTCAACTTTTAGGTTGTGCATTTTTTTTCAGTCAACATTTAATTGTATGGCTCACGTAGGTACTATGCTTAGATGTAATGGGATGAGCTGTAAATTATTAAAACTAGATAAATTCTGTCAGCTCTACCACTAGCTGAGATCAGGCTTTCATCTCTGGATACTTCTGTCATAGACCTTGGTAGATATGGGGTCTGTGTTGGTCTTAAAATTATTCTTAGAATTGTGGGGACTCATTCATTCTTTCAGCAAATTTTATTGCTTATATTCTATGTGTCAGTTACAGTGCTGGGTCTTGAAATATAGAAGTCAACACACGAAAATACAAGGATAAAACACATTTTCTACCATATTAACTTTTTTCATTCATTAATTCATCCCTAAATCATTCAACAGGCATCTTCTTATTGAATACTGATGAGGGGTCAAATGCTATGCTAAACACTGAGTATATAACTGCAAATGAGATGGGTAGGCCCTGATTTTGATGTCACTACTATCTTTTGTCCTGCCATATAATGGGACAGCTTCATTATTCCCTTTACCCTAAGTTTTTATCACAAATTGCTAATGAGAATAAAACTGTTAGTGGAGTTTCAACATGCATAGATAAATGAGAACACAGAACTCCACTTTCACATGCCCCATTCTTCTCCTTCTAACTCCCTATGTGAACCCACTTTGTGCCAAGACCAAGAATTTGTGCCCCAATAAGAACCAAGCTGATTTCCTCACACTGACAGGGGCTATTGCTCACTTAGAAGACTTGATGCTTAATTTTGATAAGCAACTAGAAGACCATGGAGACAACCTATAAAAATGATTTGTATTGGGAGAAAATACTAAAAAGGGTTAATGTGCTGTTTCACATGTCTAACCTCCTGGGATTAAACCACAGGCACCAAGATCACCAAGTGTACTTGGCAACAATGAGCTAAAAATGAAAAAAAAAAAAAGAATCATACTGTTATTGTATCCATTTCCCCCAAGGCACTCTCTGATAAACACCACAAAGACTAAGGGAATTGAGAACAGCTTCCTTGTGGGGTAGGTTAGATATGCATCTTTTTCCAAGAAGTTAAATCATATCCGTCTATCAGCATACCTTACTTAAGGTGATTTTAATATATGAGATTAAATGTTCCTACCTGATTGGAAAATTTCTTGTCCTCAATTCATTGGCTATACTGGATTATTTTTCTTGGGTCAGACTTTCAGACTTCTACCAGAAATTGTTCCTTTGGGGAAACCAGGCCTTCCCAGAAACTCAGGAAACTGAAATGGAGACAGCAAGAGAGAAGGAAATTATTTGGACATATAGACCTCAATTGTTTGGTTTTAAGTAAACGTCCCAGCAAACATCTTCTAAATGGTATAATAACTTTAGGGAAATTCACAGTTTATAAGTTTGCATACTCATAAACTGATCATATTATGATAAAAGTACAGGTTGCATTTTGTGTCTTCAACTCAAGCAAAGACTTCAAAAAAGGCCCAGTTATCCTTTGTTCATTAAGACACAAAGAGAGGGCAATAAGGGCAAGTTTCTAAGTCTTTTTCTTTAAAATTTACTTCCTTTCTTCAGTCTTCATCAAGATCTTCATGAAATTAACTTTACTAAAGTTAATTATTCATAAAATAAACATAGGAAGCTGCAGAAGACTATCTCACAGAGACCTGTAATGTACAATATCCATCGCATACATGCACCATGAGTTTGTCTTTTCTAGCACTGGCATACACAAAACTCTGTGTGTGTGTGTGTGTGTGTGCACATGTGTGTCTTTTTTTTGTGATGGAGCCATAGGGAGAAAATAAATCTATTGGCTGCAATTCAGTGATGTAGAAAGATTTAAGGGTAAAGGAAAAGGCTACATCAAGTGAAGCAATAAAGTCATGAGGTTGTGCTTCCATAATAATAACAATAGCAGTCTTCTGTAACCAAGGGAGCAGACTCCTCAAATTATAGTCACACCTGTTAGACCATCTGCCCATAAATTTCACACAATCATTAATGGAAAACAAATGGCACTCTCTCTCCTTCCCTTTATCCATTGGCCATTCTCATATAAACGATTTTTCTCTTCAAGGTCGTGCTCTTTCCTATCTGTTTAAAAATATTAGGATTTAGGAGGGGTGATACATAATGTGCCATGCCTTGGTACTTGTACCAGTGATGGCTCTGTAAGGAGCACTGGATTGTTAGGAGGCTATAAATTGAATTCCCCTAGAAGCAGAACCTGAGGCAATAATTTGAATGCAAACTGTTCATCTGGGAGGTGCTTCCAGAAAACTCAGAAGTGGAGTGGGAATTGAGAATGGAGGCATGGAAGGAAGCCAACAGAGGTGCATTACTGAATCAATTACTCCTGCAGGGAACTGCTGCCAGTACTTCAGGGGAGTTCTGTGAAACTCTATAGAACATGTCTCAGAGTTATCCCAAGAATTGGTGAGAAACTTGAAGTACTTATCTTCCAGTCCCCTCTGTCCTTGGTTGAAAGCTACACCCAGATACATTAACTCCTGTACATTTCTGGTCTGCCCTAAGGTGGATAATTGCAGGTGGTAGCATGAGTCTATCAGCATATACTGGAATGATGAGTGCTGGGGAGATATGAGTGGAGCACTGAAACCATCTAATACAGTGGGGGCAGGAGATATCAATTATTGGCTTGCAAGTCCAAATGGGTAACCTTAAATTCCTGGGTTAATGGTTTTACTTTGAGGCATTTAAGCATGATGTATGAGTAAAAATTTCCTCTATTAAATCAAGTTGAAGATCCTAAGTCCCTAATCTTCTGGAAAACTGTGGGGATCTTTTTAACAGATTTTTGAAAAGTAACATGATTAAGATTCCAAACTGACCATCCATTCATTCATTCATTAACTCATTAAACAAACATTTATTGAACACCTAAAGTATGCCCTGGGTTAAACTAGGCACCAGTGTTACTGTTACTAAAATCATTATCGTGCCACCTAGAAGTCAATGTGTTGTGACACTCAAATAAGAAAATCCATAGTTACCATAAAAATTATTACAGAGTGCTATAGGAAGACACGGTAAGACCTTAATTCATGCTGTGGACAGTAGTATATGGGGCATATCAGTATGGCTTCCTGTAGAAGGCAATGGAAATGGATACGTAACATGAAGGAAGGGTGAATTTTTGAGGAAAAGAGAAGATAAATTCATGTTTGCCAGAAAATGAATGGTTAAGGATCAGGCCAGAAAGGAGTTCCATTCATAATCAGTATAAGAAATGTCACTGGGGCTTCCCTCGTGGCGCAGTGGTTGAGAGTCCGCCTGCCGATGCTGGGGACACGGGTTCGTGCCCCAGTCCGGGAACATCCCACATGCCGCGGAGCGGCTGGGCCCGTGAGCCATGGCTGCTGAGCCTGCGCGTCCGGAGCCTGTGCTCCGCAACGGGAGAGGCCACAACAGGGAGAGGCCCGCATACCGCAAAAAAAAAAAAAAAAAATAGAAATGCTCACTGGAGTGTAAGAAAAGGAGACAATGGAGAGGGTGGTAGAAGCCAGACCATGGATGGTCCATGTATGTATACTAAGTGCTATGGTCTAGTCTTTTTGTTCCCCTCCAAATTTATACGTTGAAATCTTAATTTCCGGAGGTGATAGTAGTAGTAGGTGGGGCCTTTGGGAAATGATAAAGGTATTAGTGCTCTTATAAAAGAGACCCCACAGAGCTCCCTAAGCTCTTCTGCCATGTGAGGTTACAATGAGAAGTCTGTGACTCAGAAGAGGGCCCTCATCTGACCATACTGCCACCCTATTCTTGCACTTGCAGCCCCCAGAACTGTGAGAAAAAAATGCCTGTTGTTTATGAGCCACCCAACCTGCACCATAATCTTACAGCAGCCCAAAAGGACAAAGAGAGTTTGCATGTCAGATTTTACTCCAAGAAAGATGGGAATCCATTGAAGGATTTTAACTGGTAACTTAGAAGAGAGAACAGTTTCATAACACAAACAAGTATTTTTATAAGAAAAATTTGTTTCATTTTCAGAAAGATCACTCTGGAAATACTGTGACTAGATTTTTGGAGAAGGGTGATGGCAGTCCCGGATATAGAAAGATGAGTTAGTAGTCCATTAATGTAAGTCAAACAAGAAAGTGGATATAGAAAGTGTGAATTTGTGGCTGAGCATTCTTTTCTTTTAGCACTTGAAAAATGTTATGTCAATGCTTCTGACTCCAGAGTTTTAGACAAGAAATATGCTGTCATTGGAATTGGTGTTTCTCAATAAGTAATACATTGTTTCTGCCTGTCCACTTTCGAGATTTTTTTTGTCTCTACTTTTCAGAAGTTTAGTTATGACGCGTCTTGGCAAGGATATCTTTGCGTTTTTCCTCTTTGGGTTTGTTCAGATTCTTGAATTTGTGTTTATGTCTTCTAAAAAATTGGGAACTTTTTAGTCATGATTTCTTTGAATACTTTGTCAGTCCTACTTGCCCTCTGTTTTCATTCTGGAACTTTGATGATATGAATGTTAGTGCTTTTGTTACTGTTTACACGTTCTTGAGATCCTGTTCTTTTCCCATCTTTACCCCTCAGTCTATTTTTCTCTGTACATGTGGTACATTGTATTGATCTCTTCTAAGTTCATGATTCTATGCTTTGTAATCTCCACTCTACTCTTGAGCAAAGTTTTTTGATTGTTGTAGCTTTCAGTTCTACTGTTCTCATTTGTTTTTATTGTTATAGCTTCTAGTTCTTTGTTTACATTTTCTATTTTTCCCATTTCTGTCAAGGAACACATAATTGCTAATTGAAGCACTTATGTGACAGCTTATTTAAAATCCTTGTCTGATCATTTCAATAGATGTTTTATCTCAGTGTTGGTGTATGTTTATTGTCTTTTCTCATTTATTCAGTGATTTCCTGGTTCTTGGTGTCATAAGTATTTTTCCATTGTATTCTAAACATTGTGAGTTATTATATGACTCTGTATCCCATTTAATTTTATTATTACTTTTTAGAAGGAAGTCATCCTATTTGAGGCGTAGTATGAGGACTGGGAGGTTACATACAGATTTCCATTGGGCCCTACTGACGATACCCCAGCAAAAGTGGGCACTTACATTGTCTCACTGCAGACAGATCAAGTAGAAGTTCAGCTATCCTATTGGCCCTTCTGACACCTTCCCCCCAAAAGTGGGAACATTTGTATCATTGTGTTGCCTTTTAGTAGGAGTGGAAGTTCATCTCCCCAGTAGATTTCTTGACACAGGGGAGGGGAGAAGTGAAGTTTTTGCTGTCCTTCCTCCCACTTCTTTCCTTCTTGTTGATGTCGGGTGTGGGTAGAGGGTCAGCTACCTGCTGGCCCCACTGACACCAGGGTAAGAGGAAGAGATCTGCCAACTAGCCCTGCTTGTGCCATCTCATTCTGTCTTATTGCCTCAGGATGGTTATGGGGATTCAGCACCTCATTAGGTCTCACTGACATCATGTGTTGGGGGTTAGTGGGGTGCCTACTCCCTCCAACCTGTAACATCCTATTCTTATTGATGTCAGGGAGAGATGGATGCTATGTCCCACCATTGGAGCCCACGACTGTGTGAGAACAGCCCAGTGTTAACAAGCCTGTCAGGCACCACCTTTTTTTTTTTTTAATAAGTAAATTTATTTATTTATTTGGCTGTGTTGGGTCTTCATTTCTGTGCAAGGGCTTTCTCTAGTTGCGGCGAGCGGGTGCCACTCTTCATCGTGGTGCACGGGCCTCTCACTGTTGTGGCCCCTCTTGTTGCGGAGCGCAGGGTCAGTAGCTGTGGCTCACGGGCCCAGCTGCTCCGCGGCATTTGGGATCTTCCCAGACCAGGGCTCGAACCTTTGTCCTCTGCATTGGCAGGCAGATACTCAACCACTGCGCCACCAGGGAAGCCCAGGCACCACCGTTTAAAGTCTGTTTGCTAATGGAAAGGGGTGGAGGCTCAGCTCACCACTGGACCACACTGAAACAACCCTGGTGGGGAATCAGAGCGCTGGCTCTTCTGGAGGGCAGGAGTGGGGTGGTGTGGAAGATCAAATCCTACCTTGGCCCAACTGAAACCACAGGACATAGGGGATGGGTGCAATATTCCACTGGCACTTGGCTCGAGTAGTGTGTATATTCCACTGGCACTTGGCTCGAGTAGTGTGTTTATTATTGCCCAAATGGTCTTCTGTCTTTAGCAACCCCTTTCCTCATACTTTGGCTAGGGGGAACAGGGTTTTGTGTTTTTTTCTGAAGCTTTTTTGTCTGTTGTTCTGTTGGTGGTTATTGATTGGGGGTTCCTGTAATACCCTCTCCAGGATGTATGGGAAGCAACAGGAAACACAGGGGACTCATCACCCTGTTATTCCTCAAGTCCCAAAGTCCCTAGTTAAGCCTGCCGTCTCATTTCCACCTTTCAGCGTCTTCCTATGTTTGTTTGTTGTTATGTTCAGGGTTTTAGTTTTAAGTGGGGAACCTGGGAGAAATGGGCTACTTCATCTTCTTGGAAGCAGAGGTCTGGAGGCCTTTTGATGTTAAAAAGTACTGCTGACTGTAAATTAATATTTGATGATATACACCTTGCCCTTTAAGAATTATTCTGCTAGATGATGTGGCTTCCCAAAGTTGCTACAATTTGATTTTCATACTTCTAAAAGCCAAGTGTTTTGCTGGAGTTGAAATTTAAAGATAAGCAAGAGATGAGGCTAAGATGATCTATGTGGTAACAGATTAAAGTTGGAAACATCAATATACATTCATGTTTAGCTTAATATTGCTTCATATTACCTTAATACACATGGTTATGTAGAGAGATACTTATAGATATGTGCGTATACATGGGTCATGTACACACATATTATCTCTTTGCTCTGTCAGCTGAGAAGATCTAGAAGCAATGACATCCGAGCAGCAATTAGCACACCCCACACCCAGATCCTGCTGTCTAATACCTTTCTCCACTAAAAAGACCTAGTTATCCATGAAGAAACAGCTGATTCTAGGACTGGGGCAGTAAATATACAAGATTTATAAACAAGACCATCTTATAGTGTCAGAAAGTAAGGAAGTTCCAAAAAAAAAAATACAGGATGGGGATACCCCAGAGTGGCACAAGAGCCAACTGAAAAGAGTTCACAAGGGTCAGGACTAGAGCAATTTGAGGAACAAAGTAACTAAAGCAGAATTAGATTATAACCCAAAGTATAAAATAAAAATCCATGAGTTCTTCTGATATAAATAAATAATTGGATACATAAATGCAGGAGAATAGATAAATCTCCAGTGCAAAGGAATTCCAAATAGTTTATGTAGTACTCCATCTTAAGCATATCTCCCTATTCCTTAGTTGTGGGCTGAGCATATTGACTTCCTTCCAAAAAAGCACAGTATGAAAAAGGGAAAACCGTAATCTTACAATGGAGAAACCTGAAAAACACTACTTCAGCCTGGTGATCAAAGTCGACCTCAGCATTCATAATGCATATTGATACTTTGTACACTTGATGTGATCTGACAGAATAACCCTTCTACTCTGTGGTTTTCCTCCCCAAAACACATAATCCCAATATTATCATGAAAAATGCATCAAACAAATTCTAGTAGTGGGCATCCTACAAAACCCTAACTACTCAAAATTGTCAAGGTCATCCAAGGAAAATCTGAGAAGCTATCAAACCCAAGAGGAGCCTAAGGAAACATGGCAACTAAAGGTAATGTGATGTTTTGGATGAAATCCTGGAATAGAAAAAGGACATTAGGTAAAAACTAAGGAACTGGACTAATGTATGGACTATAGTAAATGATAATGTATCAATATTTGTTAATTGATTGTAACAATGTAACATACTAATATAAGTGGATCATCATAGAGGGAAATGGGTATAGTGTATATGGAAACACTTTATACTATCTTCTCAATTTTTCTGTAAAATTAAAACACTTCTAAAAAATAAAGTCTATAAAAACGCTGTGTTTTCTTGTTTTATGATTATGTGCCTGTATTTCCTAATGAATATGTCAATTTGCTTTACCTTCCTTGATACTGATATTACAGAAAATACTAAGTAACTCTGAAAGAATTTGTAACTCCAATTCAACAAGCAATAATTCTTGTATTAACTTTTTGGAAGAACCCACCGAATAAATCAAAGCAAATTGTCTTTAAAGGCTGAATTTCTTTTCAGTGTTTAATCTTTTATATTATTAATGCATACCACAAAAAAGATTCTGTTTCAAAGGGCAGAAAACATTGATTGTAGGCAATGTTTAAAGTACAGTGAAATATTAATGCCTGATGCTATAACAACTTTAATGTATTTTATGTTTTCAAAATGATGAATTGTTATTTCAGTCAATAAAGTATTCACTTTTATACATTTCCTACCCATCTTTTCCCAAGACACCCACAAGGAAATGATACTATCATCTGACATTAGGTTCATCAATTTAAATTGGAGTTTTTGGTAGCTGTGGTTGCCAATGGTCCTGGAATGTGTGATACTTTTACAAATCCTCTCCATGGCAAAATCTGATCCTCACAAGGTAAATCACAGGAGGTGCCTAAAGCCAAATGACATATTGCTTTGTAGCTAGATTACCAAGCATTTTACTTAGAGGCACAATAGAATGTAGAAAAGGCCATTTCTCTTTCTGTCTTTTTCTGCTCAAAGGTCACTCACCATCTTACTTTTTATCAGCCATTTCAGAAGTTTTCTATAAATTTAGACCATATAATGTCACTTAATGTGAATGTAGCTCAACCTTCTGTTTTAGTACAGCTAATCTCACATTATTTTATTGGTGCTAAATATGTAAATCATCAGCAAATTTTTGTACTTAACTTTTTTTTTTGATGTGGACAACTTTTTAGAGTCTTTATTGAATTTGTTACAATACTGCTTCTGTTTTATGTTTTGGTTTCTTGGCTGTGAGGCATGTGGGACCATAGCTCCCTGACTAGGGATTGAACACACACCCCCTGCATTGGAAGGTGAAGTCTTAACCACTGGACCGCCAGGGAAGTCCCTGTACTTAACTTTTTTTTTTTTTTTTTTTTTTTTTTTTTTTGCGGTACGCGGGCCTCTCACTGTTGTGGCTTCTCCCGTTGCGGAGCACAGGCTCCGGACGCGCAGGCCCAGCGGCCATGACTCACGGGCCCAGCCACTCCATGGCATGTGGGATCTTCCCGGACCGGGGCACGTACCCGTTTCCCCTGCATCGGCAGGCGGACTCTCAATCACTGCACCACCAGGGAAGCCCCCTGTACTTAACTTTTAAAAATAATTAAAATAAGCTATTCAACACATTTTTCCTTAAAAAAAAAAAAAGCAATTCTCCTTAGGCTGGCCCTGGGCACATATGTGACTTTGCCATTTTTTCCATGGACTATTTTCTTATCTGTTTTACGGTGTCACATTTGTTCTACCTTCTCAAAAAGAAGCATTTAAAAATTCATCTACGCGTTCATGCATTCATACATTTATTAAATAAATCTTTTGAACACCTACAGACGGCACAGAAAAAAAGGCAGAAAACTAATCTGGGTTGCACAGAAAGTAATGAACTCAGTTAAAATTTTTGGTGAAAATAGGTATTACTCAATCTACTGGAAATTACATTTCATTATGGGGACTCACAGACTCAAGGAAAACCAAGACCTAAATAATAATAAAGTAATAAAAGGACTAGCCATTTACTGAGTGCCTGCTTGTACCTGACTCTGAAACTCTAAAATCATTACGGATGTTCTGATGATTGTCTGATATAATTGTAATCTCCATTTTACAGATGAAAATAACAAGGTTCAGAGACATTAGGTTACTTGCCTAAAGTGAAGTGGCCCAGAAACTACAGAACTGGAAATTGAACCTTAGACTTCATAATGCCAAAGTCTGTGCTTTTAATCACAATGTGTGTGTGAGAGAGAGATAGAGCGAGAGAGAGAGAGAGAGAAAGAGAGAGAATGTGTTTAATAGAGAACCTCTGAGAAATGGCAAGAAAACTGCCAGGTATCCATAAAACAATAATTTAGGAGCTTCTTACTATACAAGTAATTGTTAATCATATGGCTGAACTAAGGATCTCTCACTTTTGAGCTAAGAAATCAAAAGCTTCCAGAAGTTGAGTCTAAACTTTACACTTATATAAGATACTTCATACAGAATGCACAAGTATAATAACTAAAGAGCTCTGAAAATACTGGAAGCATTCATATAAGTATGATTTCATAATGTGGATAATAGAGGATTTAAGAAATTGGCAGATGCAACTGCAGACTCATTTGTTATCATTTCTGTGAAGGGCAAGATAAATGAATAAAATGAGAGAAATGAAAAAAGAATGGCTAGCAATTTTAGGTAGTTTGCTGAATCTCCATACTAGGAAAGACTAAGCAAAAAAAAAAAAAATTCTCGAAATATTATTTTGAAAGCACCTACAAGTGTATATGGTCTTTTTATACCAAATAACTTGGAGTTATGAACTGTCAAATAAGTCTAATCTTCTCTGATGATAAAATTGCTGACTTTATTTGAAACTATGGAATGAAAAATGAGGTAATAATCAGAAATTCTTAAGAAAAGGAGTAGAAAAAACAAAATTATAAGAGTTATGTTAAAAAATATTTTGAAACAAACATAAAATCCCCATTACTGGTACAGAGCTTTTAAAACTTTATTTTGGTTTTAAGTTTTAATAAATATTTATATGTTTACATAATTACTGTCATAAGGAAGAGACAATTGTAGGTCAACTTTCTTCATTCTTTCTTTATTAAGCATTATTCTATTTTGCTCCATCATCTTGTAATTATACTATAGTAACTGTGTAACTTTCTACTAAGTGGATATTTCCTAAACTGTTTTCCTATTGTTAACAATTAAAAGTGTTTCCAATTTTTTGTTATTACAAATGACATGACAATGAGCATCTTTATATAATAATTTTCTGGATTATAAAGTATTTATTGGCATAAGCGTCCAGAATTAGAATTAATGTGTAAAAAGCTCTTAACATTTTTATCTTGCTAGACATTGCCAAATTACTTGTCAAAAGATGGAACCAAATTATATTGCAAAAATCTTTGCCAACGGAAGACATTATATATCATTTTTGATTTTGCTAAATTAATAAGTTGGAAACGTATGTTCCATTTCTTTGAATTCTTTGATAACAGAGTGCTGCTGGAGGCTGGGAGGGCAGCCATGTCTGTGAAGGCTCCCCAGAGTTGGACCGGGGAAGTGGAAAAAGGTAAAAAAAAAATACTAATTTTATTTTCCCTCCATTGTTATCTCTCACTCTCTTCTGCCTCTGTGTACCTTATATCCAGGTAGCTGGAGAAAAATCATGTGGCAGGGCAAATTGGTATTCCAATAAATTAATAATCACCAGCTTCAAATGGATTTTCAAAAGTGGAAATATTGCTCTGACTTACAGTAAGCTCTTTCTAATTCTCCTTAAGGACTATTTTCTTAGAAGCTTTACTTAACCTCCATCCTCTCTACTCCCTCCATTCTGAGCCGGTGAGGTGCTTCATAACTCATTAAGAGCACAGAAGTCAGTAAATACTCCACTGCCAAATCCATTAATTCATTAGCATTTGCGTTGATCTTTGTATTCCCTTTTACTACAGGAGTTAAAATTAAAAGGCCATGTGCACTACAGATAGCATTTCATTTTCTCTCATCTTCTCAAGTACTTCACAGCACTGCATTTTCTACAGCCCATCTACCCCTTATGAATGATTCTTGCCAAAATTCAAACTCATTCGAGACTAGTAACTCCAACTTAAAATGTTAAAACTATACGTGTAACATGAAAGCCTCCCTCCTCCCCTAATCCCTGCATATCTTCTTTAGCCAATTCATGTCTGAACTTTTCAAAATTGTTATCTTCATATATTGTTTCCAATTCCTCACGTCCCATTTACTCTATAAGTTACATCCATCTGACTTCTGTCACCGTAATCTCACTGCCCACTGTCCTGAAATTTTACTTATGAAGGTCACCAGCGATCCCCTTGTCCGTATAGCCAATGAATAGGTTTTGTCCTATTTCTAGGCTCTTTCCTTCTTTAAAAAAGAAAAAGAATAAGAAAAACAAAAACCATTTTTTTCTTCTATGCTTTTACACTCTCATCATCTTCTGCCTTGGTATATTTTATTGGCTTTCTGTGTTTAATCTGACTTCTAATATTCTATTAGTTTCCTTTATCTTCAGTGGAATAAACCAGTATATGAAGGATTATTCTCAACAGTTAGTTCTCATAATAACAGTACTAGTAGCAGCAGTCAATACTCTGTAATGCTTATCATGTGCCGGACTATTCTAAGACTGTGTTTAAATACATATATATAGACACACACACATATATATGAGGTTTTCCTTCTCATAGGCCTATGAAATAAGCCTATTATTATACCCGTGTTACAAATGAGAAAACTGAGGCAATGAGAGGCCAAGGTCACATGATCAGTACTTGGTGAAGCTACGCCTGAGTTAATGCTGGAACTTTAGAGTAGACAAGTTAATAATGTCTCACAGATTGGCCCTAAATATGAGCAATATTTAATTAATGACTTGTGAAGTATCAGAAAAAAATGGAATATTTTAATTTGACTGGGAACTACTAAGTCATGTATCAGTAACTAAGAATGACCCTTATTGAATGAAATTATTTTTCATTATTCTTTTGAAAGGAGAATAGTCTTGTGTTAGTGTTTCAGTTTTTTTTCATTCACATATTTATTCATTTATTAGCCACACATTTCCTTCTATGTGCCAGTGTCTGCTGCAAGCCTTGGAAGATTCAGCGGTGAGCAAAAAATTACAAAGTCCTTGCTCTTAAGCAAATGTCCAGTGGTGAAGGAAGACAGAGTAAACATGTAAACAAATTTTGTACAGCGACAGAAATACGACTGGACAATGGGACGGAGAGGCACTGAGGAGGCAGGTCTCTTTGGTCAAGATAGTAGTGGTGGCGTTTGAACCGAGACCTTAAGGATCAGAGGGAAATTGGTCTGGGTAGAAGGATTAGCCAATCTAAAGCTGGGAGAGCAAGAAGTAGAGCTTGTTGCATCTGAGGGACTGAAAAAGACAACTGTGCCTCGAACCCCATGAAGGTCAGGGAAAGATGTAGTAAGTGACCAGAGCACATGGTCCCTGTGAGCCTGGCTAAGTAGTGGAAAATTTAATCTCTCTACAATAGAGAGCCTTTAGAGGTTAGAAGCAGTGCAATAATAGCATCTGATCTGTGCTTTTTGAAAGACTACTTTGACTGTTGAGTGTCCTACAAAAGCAAAATACTTGTGTCTCTATGAAGTGCAGATAGTAAAACTTAAAAAGCCCAATGAGCTCACAAGCAGTTGGTTTACTAAGTGTAATCATTTATCTTAACTAGACTTCATTAATATAAGCTTGGTGACCTTGGGGCCCTGGGACATATTAGATTAGGGAAACCCAACTATTTTCAAATAGTGTGATTTGAAAAATTCTCGAAATTGTTGGGGTTCAGGAAGATTATTTTAGTGCTGGGCCTGGATGGGAAGTTTCGAATAAGAAACGAAAGTATGATGGCTGGCTTCCATCTATTCTCCCTTCCTGTGGGAGAAATGATGGTGGGGTGACTACTTTGCTGTTGACCCAATGCTTAAATTTCAGAGCTAGTTCAATCCAGTAAATATTTGCTGAACAACTATTATATGTTAGGCACCTTGCTGAAACTGGGAATATAGAGAATAATTAATAATAAAAGCAGGTATTACTAACAAGAGACAGGCACTGTGCTAATGCTAAACATGCACCATCTCAAGTTACATTAATTTACACACTAACCATATAGGGTAGATGCATTTATGATACCATTTTCCGGGTGAGAAATCTAATCCCTTTAAGGGGCTTAAGTTACATCTCCAAGGTTACACAGCTAGTTAGGGGCATAGGCAGTATTTGGACTCAGGTCTGGTATCAGCACCAATTCTCTTAGCCATTATGCTCTATAAGGACCTTACTTGAGAAGTTCAGGATTATACATATATGGGTACAACCAACCCTAAGACCATCTGGCAAAACTGGCTGCTTGAGAAGTCCTGGATTTATGTAAGATGCTCTTGGAATGGAGAAGATCGTGAAGGAGGGTCCCCAAAACACACTCTCTATACTAAGGGGTAAAAAGAGAGAAAGAATTAGCCTACAGCACTATGATATTGAGGACCAAGAGACAGTGTTTCTCTCTTTTGTGAATAGTTATTAAATTATTTCTACTTCAAAATATCAGAAAGAAATCAGAGTACTATGGACAGTTTGTGGAGCCACCCTATCTTAGCGTGAATCCTGGCAGGTGTAGAGTTCATAGTATGACCCTGGCACCTAAGTGTAGTTAAGTAAGCTTTCATTTTTCTTTAGGCTGAAAGCAAAGTAGCTTTCTGATAGGTATAGTTTAGGAAAGTCTTCAAAGAAAATCTTTAAAGTCCAATATCTCATAGAAAAGCAATTTTGCAAAAGAGCTGTCAGCAAATGCAAGGCCAAACACACCAATTATTTAGTGAGACTTGTATTGTTATATCATTGCTCATGTTGTTTCTTTATGCATTTACCTGGAAGAAGGCTTTTAATGTTCAACAATTCTCAAAGAGATAAAGACCCACACTGACGTGTCAGAAAGAGCTGTGCCCCGGAATTAGATCAGTTTAGGTTTGACAACTTACTAGAATTAGGTAACGTTCTTAATCTTTCTGAGCCTGTTTCCTATCTGCAAATAGGGATAACACTATCTATTACAGAGGGATGTGGTTAAATTAAATGACACGTGTAAATGAAATATATCCTTCCAGACTGAGAACATACCTAGTAAATGTTAAGTGATCTGCAAATATTCTGCTTTCTTGAAATGGATGAAACCTGTTATCATTTTCTTAACCAATGGTCTAAATATCAAGACAATAGTTAGTTAAAAGTTATATTTGTTCTTTCACTGTCCATCTGCATTTTAACATATTATAACATATTCTCCTTGATCAATTGTGTCAATATTAGTAACATTTGTCATTTAAGCTATTACTGTTCGTATGTTTAAAATATTTCAATGCGATATAAGTCATTACTCAAATGGATGCCTAGCTGGCATTGTCAAAGATTTATTTTAAGTAAAAATAAAAGACACATTTTTCATTTTCACCAAGTTTTATTGAACAGTGTATTCATTAACTGTATGAACTTTGTAGTCAACCCAATACAGTAGCCAAGACATGGAAACAACCTCAGTGATTTTTGTGGATGAATGGATGAAGAAAATGGGGTGCATACAACCTACTATTATTCAGCCATGATAAAGAAGGAAATCTGGCTATTTGTGACCACATGGGTGGATTTGGGGGGCATTATGCTAAATGAAATGTCAGACAGAGAAAGATAAATACCTTAGGATCTCATATGTGAAATCTAAACTACTGAACTCATGATAGAAAGAATGGAATGATGGTTGCCAGAGCTGGGGGTTGGAGGTGAGGAAAATGAGTGAAGATGATCAAAAGATAAAAACTTCTAGTTATAAGATAAGTGAGTAATGGTGATGTCATGTACAGCTTGGTCGCTACAGTTAACAATACCGTATTTTATGCTTGAAAGTTGCTAAGAGAGTAGATCTTGAAAGTTCTCATCACAAAAATAAAATTTGTAATTATGTGAATTAAGGTTAACTAAACTTATTGTGGTGGCATTTCACACTATATATATATATATATATATATATATATATGTATCAATCATCACATTGTACACCTTGGACAGATACAATATTATATATCAACTCAATCTCAATAAAATTGGAAAAATCTCATTTATATTTTAGCATAAATATATCAAATGGGTTTCTTGACAAGATGAATAATAACTATAGATAAAAGGAAATAAGATGTTGTTGTTGCTGTTGTTTGCTTTTCCAGAGTGCAAAACACTAAAAAGGGGGGAGGTGAGTATGGGCTTGCAGATGCTGCTTCATGGGCCCTAATGCTATGATACAGACATTTAGTCCAGATCTGAAAGAGAACCTGAGTCATTTCAACAAATCTGCAAAACAGTCATGTTCAAACATGAAGAGATATCAGTAAATTCTTTTTCACACTGCAAGAAATCTGCCTTCAGCTTTCAGCAAAACCTCTGTTTTTGGGTTATGAGGGTCACAGTTCTTAAGCAAGCAGTACAATGCTTCCACCAGTGCTTTCTCCCTATGATGAATAAGTTTTCAGTCTCCCCACCAGTGCTCATCCCTTCTCCCCTTAATGTCTTGGCCAAAATTCAACCATCAGCCCAGAAAACTCTTTACCAGTTTCATTGACTGTACGTGACCACGTTATTTCAATCACCTTGGCACATTTATATTACCTACTTCCTAAGGTAGGTATTATATATATGAGATTTTAAATAAAAGAATGCCTGTAAAGTACTTAATGATCAACTCCTAGCACAATATGAATATTCTGTAACTGCTGACTAGCATTATTATTATATCATTTACATTAAAACTAATCTGTACTTTCTTTCACACACCCATGTTCTTTGTCCCCAACTCGGGTAAAGGAAATAAATGAACATTTATTGATTATCTACAGTGAGACTATAGAATGCACTGTAGGCTATAGAATTAGTGGTGTTCAACACTGAAACTGACCTGGATTTGAATTCCAGACCTCTCACTTACTTAGACTTTACGACGCCTCAGTTCCCTTACTGATAATTAGAGATAATAGACATTTCAGGGACCACGGTAAGGATTAAAAATATTATAATGTTTGGATCCAGAAAGGGCATTCATTACCTCATTTAATGTAAACTCTTAGATAATCTGATTGAGTTTTGAGAATCTGATAATGGCTCTGCATCCTTTTGCTGTTTGCTAACTATTCATAGCATTTTGCATAGAATTCCAGGGCTTTGCTAATATGAAAATCAATCAAAGGCTTTAGTTGGCACAAAGAACTCAGAGAAATTGTTATGGGGCAAGAATTAGAATTCTTCTTGAAATACAGACTATCATCCTGGAGAAGAAAGAACAACGTTTTAATGTGGTCAAATTTGGGTCAAAATTATGCACTTCCATAATAATGTTTCTACCAGGTCTTGATTTGAGTGGGATTGAAATTTCTGACATTACTGTCCCCATCACAGACTTGAAAACCTGGCAGACAATCAAGTGCAACCTACAGTTAAAGGTCACTCATCTAAAAAAATGGGTATGTTACTACCATTCTGACAAGAGCGTTATGAATATTAAGAAAAAGCACAAATAAACTCTCCTAACACCTGACAGCCAAGTAATCCAGCTTTCAACTCTTTCAATTCTTTTTCCTTCTTACCTGACTTATTTCCTTCCTTGCTCTGAGTTCTCACTGTGTTTCATATCCCACAATGCTGAAGTCATTGTAATGCTTTTACTCAGAAATCTCATTTAACATTTAGCATAATAAATAAGAAAGCCTAAGAAGTGATTGAGGTAAACTGCCATTATTACATCATTCTGATAACCTGATTTGTCCAGAAATGTAACTATGTGATTCTCCTTTACTTCTAGCTGCTCACCATTCATGGGCACAAATTGAGTGTATATCAGATATAGTAAATTCCTGCAAAATTCTCTGTGGTGTGATTTGGGGTTCTATTTGTGTACTACAGCCTTCCTAAAACTAAACTATTATCATTTGTACTCCTCTTCTGTCTGAAAATCCTCAAAACATAATTTCTAATTAATAGTTATACTAATTGGCATTATAGTCACTCTTTTTTGCTTTTTATCTGATTATAAGTATCTTCTGATGCTTAAGTCAATCAAATGGGTTCTCTACATATGAGGAAGTTCAAAGGGGAAAGTAGGAGGAGTAGGGTAAGAAGACATTCACACGTAGAATTAGTGGAAGCCTTAGCAGTAACAAAGCTAGTGAAATTAGAGCTCATTAATTAGCAGTCAGGAAAATTTCATCATGTGTTGTCATTAATTGGTCAACTAGGGTAATTAGGCTTACAAACAATAGAAAGCAAAGAATGGAAAATCTATTGTTTCTGCCAGCTTCTCCTGCTTGTTATAAGCGTAATTTTCTCCTAGTTTATGAAACAATAACAGTTTGGTATTAGAATTTAAATGCCATCAATATAAGATATGGAGATATGTGAAGCCTACTACACTTTCTTCGTAAACTAGTACTATAGCATCATAAATTCCAGTAGAATGATTTAGTTGAAAGATAAAATTCATGCAGAGTACACTATTTGTTTAAACTCAAAAAGAATCAAAAAGGATTGCTATATCTTGGCACACTCTTCTTTGTAGAATATGTTAGAGCTGGCCTTTTTTTGATTAAGAGCTACTGTTCTGTAGAGAACACTTTTTTCATATTCATAATCATCAGGCAAATCAAGGATCTGACTTCCTTAGAATCAGTAAGTGTTTTATTCCTCACTTCTTAACAAAGAACAGAACAGCTGATAAGAAAACTAAAATACCTCTTTTTATTGATGTATAGATGATTTATGATATTATATTAGTTTCAGGTGTACAACATAGTGATTCAATATTTTTATAGATTATACTACATTTAATTATTATAAAATGATGGCTATATTTCCCTGTGCTGAACAATAAAATCGATCTTTTGTTAAAAAAAAAAAAGCAAATGATGGATGTTAGAAAATTAATTTATTTCCCATGAATAATGATCAATAACTATGGGACACTGGCCCATGTAAATTAAGAGGCTTCTTTTTCCATGTGATTCTGAATACAAAATGTATCCATATTCAGGAATCGTTTTCAAAGTGAATTTTTTTTTGGTACCTTAATAATCATAATGGGTAGTAAGATCAATTTCTTTTAACACTTATGTAGATCAGTGTTGAATATAAAATGATAAAACGTAGGGTCTTTTCACTTTTTAATTTTAACTCTGTATATGAGACAAAGAAAACGAACTGCTTTCTATCTTACTGTAGTTTTTGCTCAACTCCTACGACCAAAATCTTTGAAAGAGAGAATTACCTGTTTGTGTCCTTTCAGAACAACCCCTTTGTATACCAGGGCCATAAAAAAACAATAGCCTTGAGAGACCATTCAAGGAAATCATTGTTATTGATTCATCCCTCAAATAGGACCCAATTGAGCAACAAAATGATGCTGAAGTTTATCGTTTCTTCTCAGTGAATTTATAACTCTGGAAGATTTAAATGTCTTTTCCTAGATGACAGAGGTGGCTTCTATACACATACACAATGGACACATACACACAAATAACATCCTGATATCCATTTTACATCTGTAATTCCACTCTGAATTCTCCCTGCCATTAACCAACTCAAATGCCACATTATTCAACTCCTTTCCCTCGCTGGTTGCATTGGGTTCAGGAAACAGGGAGCAATTTTAATGTCCTCTTTAGTAAACCTACACCCTATTTATGAACTAAGAAGAAATAGTTTTGGTTTCTATTTTCTGATATCTTGAGCCTTTCATATGATTGCATCTCTCCAACTATATAGCTTGCAGAATTAGTATTATGACTAGAGATGCAGAAAAGTTTTGCTGCCTAAAAATGTCTTCTTATCTACTAACTGATGTTTGGCACTCAACTCTCATCCCTTTATCTCGGAATCTCATCCCTTTAGCTTAAATCTTTTTTTCCCATTAAAATTCAAATACTGGTTGTGCTTTAAGATCGTAGTCATTTTTACCTCAGCCTGAATGATCCAAAAGCAAGTTTTGATGATGTGCAAGAGGGAAGAGAACTTGAGGGCATAAGTGTTCTGCAGAGGGTATTAGGGAATAGAGAAGACAGAGCAGTAAATAGACTCACAGGGGAAACTCAGAAAGTGGAGCTTGATGAAACAAGCAAACATCACGGTTTTGCTAAGGTCTATTCTAATTAGTTGTTATTTGTGTGTAAAAGTTTGCCTAAAATGTATAACCTATGAGTGATTTGTGCCCCTGCATATTACGGATGTATAATATAATTCAAACAGTGCAAGGAACACACAGATTACCACATGGTTTCAGCCATGCTCCATTTTGTAGTCTGCCCACTTTGAGCATCAGAAAATGGATTGTAGAAATCTGGTTCATCTTATTTTAAACTTCTCATTCCCCAAATTTGAAATAGTATTTATTTAAAAACTAGGCTCTTTATAAAGGTCGTAAAAACACTATAAAGTATTCATTGAAAAGAACCTAACATTTACTACTGTAGTACATTATGTACAATTTATTGACTATTTCTACTGAATATACATTTATGTATTACATAATCTAACATTTATATTAAGTAGAACTATAATATGATTCTTGTGTCAACCTTGACAAAGCTGGTGAAATCCTTTGCTACAAAAATATCTCTGCCTTATCTTTTTTTTTCAGTATTAGTTTCCACATTTGCCAGCATGATACTTTTCATCCTACTAAACTAATAGGCCACTTAGTTGAATACTGGATAAAATACAAATTGCAGAGAATTCTTCATTTTTGTTTATAATTTTAAAAATTTCAACTATAAGTGCAAAGCTTTTATAAATTTCTGTAGCTTGCTCTCTTCCTAAACCTACTTGCTTCTTCCATCAGTATTTAAGTTTCTGGTTTTAAATAACTGTGACTCTCCTTTAATGTGTTCTCTGTTAAAGGCTTTCTCTCCCTTTAGAATTGTTAGTAGGAGAAGTGGTATTTTTGTGGGAAGAAAACTGCATCTTCTCTACTACTCAGCTGTCAGGACTATAGAGCTACATCCTCAGTTGTATAATCAAAAACCTGGCCTGGCATCAACTAGTGGGATTAAAAAGACTATGCAAAAAAGCCAGTTGTTTTAAAACATTATGGCTGGTGATATAAATGGCTGCAGCATATTATATCTACACCTGCATGTTTTTAACTTCCAGAAACTAAAAATCACCTCTGCAACATGCAATCAGCCATGAAGAAAGAAAGAAACAAACAAAAACCCAGTACAAAAAATTTTCTGCCTGAGACGTGAATGTATTGGTGAACAAGCCTGCTACTTCTAGTATTTACATAAAGACAGTAGTCAAATAACCAATGCACTAAAACAAACAATTCTTCTGTGAGAAAAAAGAATGATGCTACTTAGAGTTGATGGACATGAACTTTAGGAATTTTAGAGCTGAAAATAATCTTGGAGGCCTCCTTTTAGAGATGAGGAATATGAGGTCTATGGTGGTTAAGTGAATTGTCCAAGCCAGAGATGGGACTAGGGTCAAAGTTGAGGTCTTCTGCCAGGATGTTGAGCTTACTCTTTGAACTTGCTGGGTGTTTACATGTTGCATCAACAGAGCCCAAATGTACTGGATTTTCTTCCATTTACTAATAGAAGCAAGTTAGTGCCTTTACAGGTATTGTAGTATAAAATCAGCCCATTCAGCCAAAAATTAGTCAATCTAGGAGTCCCAAAGAGACAATGCTTTGCAGGCTTTTTTTTTTCTTTTCTTTTCTTTTCCACTGGAAATGGGAATTACATAGATAATGCATGTTTGTGTGTATGTATGTATAAATATATATATATATATATATATACACTTATATCTTGTTCAAATTTAAAAGAATACGATTTTTATAGTCTAACTACGTATGACATAAAAATAAAACATCGTTAATCAAATACATTTGCAGTATTTATTTTTGTAAGTAACTTCCTTTCTTTATATATCTATACAGTTTTAAAGATAATGAGACGACACAGAAATATTATTCATTTTCAAGCTAACACTGATAACTAATGTTTTGTAAGTGCCCTAAATTATGTAAAGACTAAAAGTTCCATTGTTCTATCTATTCTATGGAAAGTGGTTGATGTTTAGCTATGAAATAATGTATCAATCTCAGGAAACAATTCTTAGGTTAAAAAACTCATTTTCCCTATGATGTCTTTTCACAAAGATTTAATTCAAAGAATTTGCCTTTGTAAGATCTCCATCACTTTTCACCATTGTTCCCATGCATGTTCCTGTTAAGAGTGCCTGATTCTGTTGCTAAGCAACCTTGCAGTCTTGTTGGGTCATGATGGTGAACTAATGATTATTTAAAATGTGTCTGTTTGGATAGGGTCTTTTAAAGAATATCGTGATACTTTTGTGTAAGAGGCTGGGTAAGAGGGTTCTTCATTTCAGCTTACAGTTCTACAGGAATATAAGTGATAGAATGATGTTTTCCAGAAGAGTTGGAAGAATGCCAAGAGTACACTAAAAAGCACTAGGTCTTACTTCCTCCCGGTATGCTTTTTTTCTAGAAAAGGGTAAAAGTCAGTCAGATGACAAGTCAAGAAATTTACCAAAGGATTTCAAAGAAATAAGAGGAACATCATTATTCCTTTTATTGACTAGATTAAATTATTATGTTTTTCCTTCTCATCCCAAATTCTTAAGAAAAATTGTCAAGCCATATTATGTTGAAAACCAAGTCCCATGTAAGCGAGACATGGGTATTTGAATTTTATCAGGCTTCCAGATAAAACTAAATTGTTGATTAAATCCTCTCCATCCTGCTTGCTCTTGTCCCAGACATCCCTCTCCAGTTCAGGAATATCCTCCTTTAAACAGCTTATTTAACCATATGGGACTGATGCCAGTAGCCTTAATATTTTCTGTACGGTATACTGGGATATATAAGGGGACTACCATCATATCTCTAGCATGTAGTGAGAGTTGGTAAATAGCATTCCCAGTGTGTATCTGGAAAAACAGAAAGGTTGTTCCTTTAAACAATCTTTTTTGGTGATAAAGCAAAGAATCAAAGGTATTTCATTACTAAAGAATCAGAGAATGTCCTAACTCTAAGAGAAGAGCACTTCTAATGTCATCTCAATATCCATCCAATCCAGAAGCAGAGCTGATGGTGCTACCAAGAGACAGAGTCTCCTTGTGGGGACACCACCTTCAAAAGTTTTGGAAGGTACCCCCAAACATCACCAGTTTTCTTTACACCCTTGCTTGTCTCTAGTATTTAAAGATACATCTGATACTTATTGATTCTATTTATATTTTGAGGGTGATCCCTTCTTAGGGATATCATCTCATATGCAAAGTTAAAAGTATTGATCATTTTTCTCTCCTAAACTTAAACTATTATAATTTATGTTTAAGGCAGCCAAGTTTAATAGCTTTATGACTTGGGGCCATAAAGGCGAGTCTTTCAATCTTGGTTCACTGTTCTGTAGGTGGTATATGGCCACTCCAGGTATCACTTTTCCTACTTATAAAATAGGGTTTGCAGTGCTTTCTTCACAGAGAAACGATTAAATTTGATATGCTAACATAGTGTCTACCATATAGTGTACATTAAATGTGAGCCCTCTTTCCTATCTCCACTGGGTATGGCCAACTTCTAGTTTTCTAGGATTTACTAGAAAATTTCATACCTTCTAGGAATATATGGCTTCTGATCATATTCCCTTACCATCTTCATTTTACTAAACTAAAGGCTCTTAATTTTTTTGTAATTCCCACATTCTTATTTCCTATCTCAGCTACTTTTCTGTTAATTTTTTAGAATTCAGTTTATTTTAGCAGGCATTAATTGAGGTAAGGGGAATTACAGTAGGTCCTGTGGTTACAAATGTAAACAGGATCCCTGTTCTCAGGTACCTTACAGTCTAGTGTCAAGAGTGGTAAACAGACAAAAAATTGCAATTTGACCTGATAAATTCTGTGATATTGGTAAGCCTGTGACATCACAATTGAAATATCTAAATCAGATTAGGGAGGATGGGAGATTAAAGATAAAGGAGCTTGCCATAATTGTAGGCTTTTCTCTAGAGATGGCAAACATCTGTACCTGTGTTCAAGGTTTAGATTGACCAAGACAGCCTTACCATTCCTTTCAGCTTAATAAAACTTTAAACAGGTTTCTTCCTGACTTATAGGCCCTTGACCTCCCCTTATTTAGAAGATTTACTCTAAAAAAACATGCAAATTCTTTTTTCACCCCTTTGACACGTAAATCTTCTTCTAGTCATCTTGCCAGATTTACAACCCAGGAATGTCTTTCTCACGGACATGGGAGCCATTTTTTGAAATGTAATCATGAAGAAAGATAGCACAGCATTCTCTGTGGGAGGGAAAGCGTCTAACTTCAATAAGTGCTGATTAGCAAACACAGATGGCCTAATCACATTAACCAGTCTCCTCCTAATGTCCTCCAGTACCAGTCCACTAGCTCACTCCAGAATTGATAAACAGTCCCACCTTTGGTTTCAGCAGAGTTTAGTCCAATCTCTCTCTCCAACTGCAATAGTTTTCAATAAACTTTCCCTTGCCTGTTTAAGTCTGTCCTTGAACAGGATGCATCCAGGTTTTGTACAAGGGGAAAAAATGGATTTTTGCCCAATAATCTACTCACTGATGCCTGGCACTTGGTCAACTTTTGTAATTGCTGATTTAAATAAGTCCATCATGTCAATGTCTAGGGGGAAATGTTTTCAATGGCTCTAAACACTTTGAGCAGTGATAAATGAAATCTCTGAGTTCACCATCTTCTAACTGGAACTAGAATTATTTTTCCAAAAATATATTTCTTTACACTTATGCACAAAATGAGCCTCTGCCTCAAAGAGACTGTGAGTAGGCTCAAGTATCCACTTGTCTTTATAGCTTTATACTCATTCTTTTGGTATTTCAATTTTCTCAAGTGTTCAGAATCATGAATAAAGTTGGGAGCAATTCATGATGATGTTAATCAATTATAAATTACTCAACAAGGGCTCCCCTTATTATAATCTCCATGAAGGTCTCTAGAAGATCAGCTCAGGTACTGGCCTCAGGCACAGTCTAGATTGAGAGAGGATTTCAAATAATTGATGGTTTTAGCCAAAATTTTGAATTCTAAAAATGGATGGAAATTTGGAAATTCTAAATCAATCATAGCAAATTAAAAATTATCATCAAGAAAGACTGCATAACAAAAATTTCTAAAGGTTACTGTAGAAATTAAGCTCAAATTCAAATTTAATTCTAAGGTAAATAAAAATATGTATTCCATTTTCTTTTTTCATTATAAAATTTATAAAACCAGAATTTTCCTTCTAATGTGCGCATTTGGTGTACTTGCTTTTTATTTCCAAAAAAAGTTTCCCTAACTTAAGGACATATACAACATAGGGTACCTTATAATTAAGGAAATATGGGAGAATGATTTTGATTACCTCCTCATGCTACATGAAAATTCATTACTTCAAACTTTCTTGCACAGTTTTTTAAAAAGATACCAGTTACCTAACTCATACAAACACCCATATACATATGTACAACTTTCTTGTTGGGGAACAGACTTATATTAGTGTAAATAAGTGGTCCTTAAAGTTAATGTGTTCATTTTATATAGTTATAATTTAAGATATAGTAGAAATTCGTTTGAACATGATATATACCTTTTTAAAATATATTAGAGACTTATAGAACCACCTCACAGTGACTATATCTGTCCATTATGAGATTTGGAATATACTTTACTACTTAAATGAGTTGAGTATGATTTTTTATCATTATACCTTTGCTTTTATCATATATCGTGGATGTAGAGTCTTTGGTCAGAAATATACCCTGTATATTATAAAAACATCAATATAGAAAAATGTAGTATTCTTTTAATATATAATTTAACATGAAACTAGGACAGATTTTCAGCAAAAGAAGGGAGCTGCATATCGTTGGCTTTTACTGGCAGGCCTGTTTCTGCCCAGTAATTACCCAGTCTTTACATACATGTTACAGTTCAGTGCTTTTAAGGAAATCCAGCTTTCTTTGCTCTCTGATCTTTTCTTCTCACAAAATACTTAGCAAACACATAGCTATTAGCTCCATAGGAAGTGGTTGTATACATCAGGTATTTTTCACAAGCCCACTTAACCAAGGTACCAAGTAATTTGACTAGAATCCAAACCAAATCAGTTGAAGAGCTAAGTGTGCAAAAAATCCTGTAACACACTAGATTCCAATGAGCCACAGTTTTATTAACACTGCATCACTTAGCAAACTCAGATGGGGTCTTTGGGTCTTTAGGTTGAGTTTCTTTAATTGGCAAATGCTTAAGAGCACACTTTATTGATTGATTGATTGATTGATTAAAGAATCATCTTTTTTTTAAATTTATTTATTTTTGGCTGTGTTGGGTCTTCGTTGCTGCACGTGGACTTTCTCTAGTTGCGGGGAGTGGGGGCTACTCTTCGTTGCGGTGCACGGGCTTCTCATTGCGGTGCCTTCTCTTGTTGCAGAGCACGGGCTCTAGGCACGTGGGCATCACTAGTTGTGGCACACGGGCTCAGTAGTTGTGGTGCATGGGCTTAGTTGCTCCACGGCATGTGGGATCCTCCCGGACCAGGGCTTGAACCTGTGTCCCCCGCATTGACGGGCGGATTCTTAACCACTGCGCCACCAGGGAAGTCCCTAAGAGCCCACTTTAAATGCAGTTACACAATGACATCATGATAAGAAATGCTATAGGAATATAGGCATAGAAAAAAAAATTATCATCACTCACATATGCCCTGAGCATTTTCTGCTGGAGAATCTGAACTTCATAATGAGGGTACTAATATATTACATGCTTCTGATAGTAAGTTCTTATCACTTGAGAAATATCATTAAACATTATATCTCTGCAGCTTAATCCTTCTTAACCTGAAATATACCTTTAGAAATAATATTTTAACAGTTTGAGAAAATTCAGCTATTACATAGCTATTTACCTAAATATTTATGTGAGATAATTATGAAAGCATTCTATTAATAATTTTTTGAAGACA
Organism: Mesoplodon mirus; assembly: GCF_964341445.2. NCBI lineage: Eukaryota > Metazoa > Chordata > Mammalia > Artiodactyla > Ziphiidae > Mesoplodon > Mesoplodon mirus. The sequence goes on from NW_028294744.1 coordinate 87,229, forward strand.
TTGTAATAACAATTTAGTCTTAGAATTTTAGAAAAAAATAAACCAATAAAGGTACTTCTTCTGGTTCAAACTGTACAAATGAAAATTCTGAAGCTAAGTAAATTGGGCAAAGTATGTTGCTGTTTCATAAGTTAATGAAAGTAAATTTATTTATTAAATTTTTATTTCTTTATATTTTCATGGGTTTATAACACATAAGGTTCATGTGTATAATATTATATTTTGACATTTATATAAACTACAGTGTGCTCACCACCAAAAGGTTAGTTGTCAACTCTCATCATATTGTTGACCCCGGCATTGGGTGTCCAGCACTGTAGCTTGCTGGTCGTTGAATGGAGCTGGGTCTTGGTGTTGAGATGGAGATCTCTGGGAGAGTTTCGCCATTTGATATTACATGGAGCTGGGAGGTCTCTTGTGGAACAGTGTCCTGAATTTGGCTCTCCTACCTTAGAGGCACAGCACTTACGCCTGGCTGGAGCACCAAGAGCCTTTCATCCACACGGCTCAGAATAAAAGGGAGAAAAAGTGAATGAAAAAAGAAAGAAAGAAAGAAAGAAAGAGAGAGGAAAGAAGGAAGGAAGAGGATAAAATACAATAAAATAAAGTAATATAAAATGAAATAAAGTTATTACAGTAAAATATAATTATCAACGAATCAATTTTCTTTTTAAAGTAAAGAACAAAAATGGATGGACAGAACCCTAGGACAAATGGTGAAAGCAAAGCTTAATAGACAAAATCTCACACAGAAGCATACATACACACTCAGAAAAAGAGGAAAAGGGGAAAAAATAATATATCTTGCTCCCAAAGTCAACCGCCTCAATTTTGGGATGATTTGTTGTCTATTCAGGTATTCCACAGTTGCAGGGTACATCAAGTTGATTGTGGAGATTTAATCCACTGCTCCTGAGGCTGCTGGGAGAGATTTCCCTTTGTCTTCTTTGTTCGCACAGTTCCCGGGGTTCAGCTTTGGATTTGGCCCCGCCTCTGCGTGTAGGTCACCTGAGGGCATCTGTTCCTTGCTCAGACAGGACGGGGTTAAAGGAGCAGATGCTTCGGGGACTCTGGCTCACTCAGGCCGGTGGCAGGGAGCGCTACGGAGTGCAGGGCGAGCCTGCGGCGGCAGAGGCCGGCGTGACGTTGCACCAGCCTGAGGCGTGCCGTGTGTTCTCCTGGGGAAGTTGTTCCTGGATCACGGGACCCTGGCAGTGGCAGGCTGCACAGGCTCTCGGGAGGGGAGGTGTGGATAGTGAGCTGTGCTTTCAAACAGGCTTCTTGGTGGCTGCAGCAGCAGCCTTAGTGTCTCATGCCCGTCTCTGTGGTCCGCGCTCTTAGCCTCGGCTCGCTCTCTTAATCCCCTCTCCTCGCGCACCAGGAAACAAAGAGGGAAGAAAAAGTCTCTTGCCTCTTCCGCAGGTCCAGACTTTTTCCCAGACTCCCTCCCGGCTAGCCGTGGTGCACTAACCCCTTCAGGCTGTGTTCAGACCGCCAACCCCTGTCATCTCCCTCGGATCCGACTGAAGCCCGAGCCTCAGCTCCCAGCCCCCGCCTGCCCCAGCGGGTGAGCAGACAAGCCTCTCGGGCTGGTGAGTGCTGGTCGGCACCGGTCCTCTGTGCGGGAATCTCTCTGCTTTGCCCTCCGCACCCCTGTTGCTGCGCTCTCCTCCGTGGCTCCGAAGCTTTCCCCCTCCGCCTGCCAGAGTCTCTGCCCTCGAAGGGGCTTCCTAGTGTGCGGAAACCTTTCCTCCTTCGTGGCTCCCTCCCACTGGTGCAGGTCCCGTCCCTATTCTTTTGTCTCTGTTTTTTCTTTTGCCCTACCCAGGTACGTGGGGAGTTTCTTGCCTTTCGGGAGGTCTGAAGTCTTCTGCCAGTGATCAGTGGGTGTTCTATAGGAGCAGTTCTAGTAAACTCAGGTAGAATAAAATTTGTTTACATTCATTATTTTAATTAAACCAACACACATTTTAATTAAAATAACAAACTTAAATTAGGTTTTATTTACTGAAAATTATCCCAGATTAATACTTGGGTTAGTTTCTATATTTCTGAGAGTTTTAGAAGACCCAATTTTTTCAAGTACTTGACCTTCAACCCAACTAAATAGAGCTCTTTTACAAATTAATTTTGGCAATACCATCCTAAGGTAGAAAAATACCACACATATACAATGCACATATATAGACACACGTACATATATAGACACACATAAACATACAGACAGATGCAAACAGGCCTTATAACTATAGTTTTAAAATTTTAGCTATGATTAAGGTACAGTAATACAAAACTCACTAGTTTATAAATGAACAGGTGCATCCAAATTTTGTTTTGGCAGTTGGAATAAGTGATGTTCACCTGCTCAGATGGCTAAAGCTTTTTATTAATGTTTGTGGAGAGGACATTTAAGATTTTTTTATTTGCCCAATTTCTAATTACCATCCCTCCCCGTTTTTCGGATGAGGAACATCTCCCTAAAATTTGCATTTTAGGGAATGGGTGTTGAGTCAATAGAGGAGATGGAGGTAGAAAATCTACATCACAGAGAAAGTATCCAAGTTTTCTCCAAGATGGAGTTTTTCAGGCATATTTGCCTGTTTTCAGAGGTCCAGGGTAATTACTATTTAAATTTTTCTTTTTCTTAAGTGCAAGACAGTTCTGTCTCCAATGTCCTGGTTTTTAACAATATCCACAAGCATTTTGAGATGAATAGGGGATGTTTGTTGATTGGTAGAATAGGTGGAATTTGATTTGCTTCTAGAGCCACATTTCTGGTTTTTTAGAGGTTTGTAAGACAAAGATTGTTGTTTCCAATTCCCCAAAGACCTGGTTAACAGCCTATCAAGGGACTGATGTGCCCATCCAACTAAACTTGCTTCTTTATATCAGGGAGATTTCCACCTAAGATGAAAATTAAAAGATTTCTAGAGCTTGAGGGTTTAATGCAGTATGCCTTCAAAAAGTCTGCCTAAAGCATTTAAGAAAGACCTTTCTGAGTACCAAATTCAATCTCATACCAATTCACCTTAGGGAGAAACCTGTAATATTGCTTCTACTAGCCCCTAAACATTGGCCTCCAGGTGACCCATTTCCCGATCATTTGTAGGAGGGCCTGGGAGAACTTCTGGCCATCTGTTTCCTCTGCAGCGGGGAGGTGTTCCTCAGGGGACTGCCTGGCTTGTCTGATAGCTGTAGTATAATCAAGGGTGGGAAGAACATCCCTTAACAGCCAATCTAGGTTGCTGTGAGTGTGGTTGTGAATGGCCACTAAGCTTTCCATTCCTCTCTAAATTTGGTAAGATGTTCTGAAAGTTGAGGTAAAAGGCTTTATAACTTAGAAGATCTGCTGCTGTTTGGGGGACATGAATTTTTTGTGGTGTGGGTCCTGGAAACAACCATAGAGGCATTGCATAGGAAGGCCTAAAGCTGGCAGAGCCTGTTTACAGAGTCCTGGAAAGTGGCAAGGGTCATAAGGGATGGAAAAATTATCCCTACCACCTGTCTCTGGTACTTGTTCTGAATTCAGTTCCTTGCTTTTATTATTTTAATGCCTAATCTATATACCCCAGGCCTAGAGGTTAGGCCAGAGTGCTCTCTGTAAATCTTGTAAAGAAAGGGAAGTCAAAACAGGCAACTTGATGTTTAATGGATTTTGGGGGAAGTTGGAGGAATCTGGGGACCTAAGGGAGTTCACTGAGGTGATGGAGTTGGATTCTGAGACGTAGGGTTTAGACCAGAGGCCCAGAGAGCCAAAAGATCTGGAGGGTCAGGGACAGGGAGTTGGGGGTAAAGGAATGTATAAGAGGATGAAAAAGGGGAATTTATGTCAGGTGTACATGTTATTTTTGTTCTGAGTCTAATTTCTGTTCTCTCGTCTTATTAAGGGAGTCCCTAACAATAGCCATTACACTTAAATATAGCCAATTCGAAGCTCCCATTGTCTGGCAATTGACAGGTAGGATCTTATCTTAATCTCAATATCAAATCAAACCAATAAGACTTTTTATGGCTTAACCATGGATGCAAGAAATGTCCCAAAGGAGACTGCAAACATGCAGCCCTAACAATATCTAGAATGAGACAATGAAGGTTGAGATGACAAAGGCCCCTTATGGCGCAGGGCCCCTTGTGACAGACTCCTCTGAGAGCTGGCATAGTCAGACAAAGAGATGCCAGTTGCAAGCCCAGATTGTTACCAGTGATTCTGATCAACTGGCTACCGCACTTGGAATCCCAGTCTTTTCAACTGGAAATGCACATAAGTATAGGTACCTTCCAGGTGGTGGAGACTAGAGGTGATATTCTCACTGGTCATAAAGCTAAGCTCTTAAGCATAGAACAACACAAAAGGAAAATTTCCTGCACCACTTTTTTTTTTTTTCATGTACACATGAATGGCTTCAGCTAAGCCTTGGGTCTCTTGGAGCCAAACTGATAGCTAAGAGGCATGTGCCACTGGATTGGGGATTGTGGTATTTTACCATGTACCTCATGACATGGAAATTTTCTTGAGGTTGGTGGTGACCTAGTCAATTTAACCCATTCATGGCCAACTTATCCTAACCTGGGGGTCTTGGAGTTAGGTTGCAAGTGCTCTAACAGCTTTTAAGTGCTCGACTGTGCCCACCAATTTTGTGGCTTGCTTCTGAAATTCCATTAGTCATAGCCTTTACCTCATGTGCACATTAACTCACAGTGCCTGTCTGGTGAGGACTGTGAACTCACCAGTCTGTGAGGCAGGCTCAAATGACAAGCTTATAGGACTTTTGCCTCTGTTATACACTGTGGTTTTCATCCTTATGGCAAATGACACAAAAGACATAAACAAAGAAAAGAAACAGTAGGAAAAGAATCAATAGAAAACAAGAGTACTCATATCAAATTTTTACCAGAGTAGGTGTTCCTAAGGAACGAATTCACCCAAATATTTTCTCCTGCTAATCTAAATTTAGAAAAAGCAAAGGACTCTCACCACCTTCACTTCCATCAGACCCTGCAGGCAGAGATCTGGGAGACTGACATGAGATTTCTTCTTTTGGCTTTTGTCAGAGGTCCCAGGTTCTCTCAGCTGCAGCAGCCAGAGTGAGCAGTGTCCAGCCAGTGAAGGTCCCTTCATGGTTGCCAACTCGAGTGGAAACATTTTCCTACTACCCTTCTAGGTTCTTTGCCTGGTCTTATAATCAAATTGACCTAAGACATTAACAGGAGAAAAACAAATTTAATTTTATATATATGGGAGTCCCATAAAAATAAGAGCCCCAAAAGGCAGCCAGGGAATTGAAGCTTATATAACATTCTGAGCTAAGGAAAGGGGTAGGGGTCTGGGGGTACAAAGGGAAAGAAGGCCATTCACAGGAAGGAAGAGATGTTTCGAAAACAAAGTTTGCCCTGTTACGCAAGTAAGTCTCTTAGGTAAAAAGTTCTCTCTGGTAATAGCTTTTTTCCTGGTACAGGCTCCCTTTCCAATGTAAATTTAAGCTGTTGAGGGGGAGCTAAAGGGCTTTTCCTGAATCTGATGTATTTTGATTATCTTTCGCTCAAAATAATCCTTATGCCAAAGAGACATCTTTTGGGGTAGAAAAATGTGTTCCCCTTTAATCCTCCTATAATAAAATACAGAGTAACAGGAATAAAAAGAGAATTTTAAAAATAAATTTATTTATTTTATTTTATTTATTTTTGGCCACATTGGGTCTTTGTTGCTGCATGCGGGCTTTCTCTAGTTGTGGTGAGTTGGGGATACTCTTCGTTGCAGTGTGCGGGTTCTCATTGCGGTGGCTTCTCTTGTGGCAGAGCACGGGCTCTAGGCATGCGGTCTTCAGTAGTTGTGGCTCGCAGGCTCTAGAGCGCAGGTTCAGTAGTTGTGGTGCACGGGCTTTGTTGCCCCGCAGCATGTGGCATCTTCCCGGACCAGGGCTCGAACCCATGTGCCCTGCATTGGCAGGTGGATTCTTAACCACTGTGCCACCAGAGAAGTCCCCAAACAGAATTTTAATAGCAGGTATACCTCCTATATACATGGGAGGTACCCAGGAAAACTGAGTATCTCCCCAAAATGGCCCAAGCCACCACCTGAGATACCATCTCCAGCTAAAGACAAAGAAGATGTTTAGTGTGGGGGGGCAGTTATGGGAGGTTACCGGGCAAAGCACAGTAAATAAAGATATGTTTGTTATGCAGATTTAAGTCATTTTCCTCTCTACTGATAAGAGTTTCTAGAGATTTAGAGTCATCCTTCCTGTTCTGATATAGAGGGGGAGACACCCTTACAAATGGAGATTTCCCCTTGTAAATGTCCTTTACAAAAGGGTAACTTCTACTTGGTTTTCTGAGTTTCTCCTGAGTCTGCTCTTTTTTAAAAAATAACCAGTCTAAAATAATTCTTATGCCAAAGAGGCATATTTTGGGGTCCCAAATTTTCCTCCACTTTTGCATAATGGATGATAGAATTGAATTAATGTTAATTTTCATAAGTGTGGTAGTGGTGATATGGGTTTGTATCCTCATTACAGGCATAATGAAGTATTTAGAGGTGAAGTATAATATCCTCAGGCTAATATCAGATTGTTTGATAAAAGAGACATAGGTGTGTGTGTGTGTGTGTGTGTGTGTGTGTCTGTGTTTGGAGAGTGAGAGAGAGAGAGAAAACTGGCATTGTGGTACATTAATAGTTGGTATATTTATTCATTATACTGGTCTTTCAACTTTTCTTTGTGTTTGATACTTTTCTCACAAAAATGCAAAAAATAAAATATGAATTAAAAATTTGGTTTAACTGCTTATAGACATTATCAACTGTATGTGTATTTATGCGATGTTATAGATTTTAATATTTCATCTTTTTTTCCATAAATAATTGTATACCAAAAATCTATGGAACATCAATTTGAAGGAAACACTATAAGTACGAATACCAAAAGTGTTGCATGTAGTGAGTATCAGCTCATGTTTTATTGTTATGTATATAGATGATTGTCAATGAATCTATCTGTGGACTCAAGGGACATTCTGATATCAGCATTCAGTTCTCTCCTTGAGTTCATAGAATAAACGTACAAAAATCATAATTGACTATGACAGAGAGTTTGACTTAGAATAGATTTTCAAGAAAGGCTCACAGTATTTTTATAGAACAGTAGTAAAATTAATGCTAGAGTAGATTAATGTCTGTGAATTTGGATTTTTTTTCAAGTCTTGAGATATTTCTCTCCAATTCATTTCACGGCATTATTGTATAATGTGTCACCCAAATAGAACTAACTATAATATATGGATGTTCATACATTATTTCAATTCTGTTTTGGTCTTTTTATACTATGCAATCTCATTATGAGGACACTGCATAATGATAGGTTTTACTCAATCTCACGGTAAGCTTAATATTCTCTTTTCATATTGTGTGCAATATTGCGGTGTGGGGGGGAATACATATTACTTTTAGAAATCATAACCAAATCGGGTATATAGAATGGATTGAAATGGGAATTAAATGATCTGGTTAAAAGTATTCTAGCAAGACCTAGTAACTGGAAAGAAAATATTTTTAATAAAAACGATTATTTTGTAGTTTCATTTTCATTGCTAAAGCATATATTTCACATTTTTATGTTCAAAAAGCTAAAATTTCCATTATTCTTTCTTTCACCTTCCACACTTGAGAAACCTATTTTTCTGTACCAGCGAGTGTCCTACTTTATAATAGTAATGCAAGTTCAATCCTGATAGCATTTATGCTATCATAAAAATTGGCCTTCTACTCTCACCTCTCTTAAAAATTATACTCTTAGATTAATAGATTACCTTCGCATGCTTAGATATTTAATAGTCTCCCACCAAAGTTATATATAATTTTGCACCAGTAAGTACTTTAGTCATAAAAGCTTTGGTTCCACCAGTGTTATATGATGTCACTTTCTCTACAGAAACTTTTATTTGCAAAAATAGGTCTACAGGATTCACGTCAGAATCATATTTAGAAAATTCCTGTCTACAATTTTCTGTAGTCTAGCAGTTTTCTGGAAAGACATCTAACAAAGCAATTTTTACCTAATATACTGATGCTAGTTAATTGTTTCTTTTGTTTTTAATGTTCTTTAAGATAGCTTTCTAATTATGGTACATATTTTCACATTTACTAATGTTGAGGTACTCTGTAGCACATAACAGAGTTTATTATAGTGGTTCACTTCTTGGAAGACAATTGTGCTATTTTGTGAGGAGTTTATGTTTAGGATAATGGCTTTAGTTTGCAAAGCTCATTCATGTGAATTATTCATGTCAACACATGTTTAATGTGTACTTACTATGTTCCATATACAAGGTTATGTACTAGAGATAAAAGGAAAAGGAGGAAGAGAGAAGGACTGGCCCAAGGAGGAGGAGAAAGCATGATCTAAGACTCAGGACTTAGTAAAGGACATTGATCCATTACAGATTTTTTTTAACTTTTACTGTTTACAACTATTTAAACTTAATAAAACAGCACAGAATCACTAGTATATCCAAAACTCAGAGTCAAGATGTGATTTTTCCCTATTTGATTGGTACCTTGTTTTAGAATAAAATATTAGTGATACACAGGAGAGCTCTCAAAGTCCATGGCATTTTCCTTGCTGCTTAGTTACACACGGTCTAAAGTTTGACTATACTCTAGCATCCATATTTTTGTAAATCAAGAATTTGTTTATAGTTAGAAATCCTATTCTACTCTTTTATATTTTGAACTTGCATAAATAATATATTTCCATTAGTAACTTGCATTTTTCATTCAATGTTATGTTTTTCCCCTCAACAGATTTGGAGTTTATCTATTCTAATTCTAGATTTTTAGTAATTAAAGGTCGAACATTCCTACTTGAGTGATCACAGTCTTATATTTAATAGCTCTAACCCTTACAGAAAACAAAATTGATGAGTTTCAAAGCATTGGTTCTGATTGTATTTTATATCATCTCCATGTAATTATCATCTCTATTTTAATTGTACTTATTTATTATTATTATTATTTTAGTTTCTAATTTCTTTTTTTTAAATATCTATATTGGAGTATAATTGCTTTACAATGGTGTGTTAATTTCTGCTTTATAACAAAGTGAATCAGTTATACATATACATATGTTCCCATATCTCTTCCCTCTTGCATCTCCCTCCCTCCCACCCTCCCTATGCCACCCCTCTAAGTGGTGACAAACCACCTAGCTGATCTCCCTGTGCTATGTGGCTACTTCCCACTAGCTATCTATGTTACGTTTGGTAGTGTATATATGTCCATGCCACTCTCTCACTTTGTCACAGCTTACCCTTCCCCCTCCCCATATCCTCAAGTCCATGCTCTAGTAGGTCTGTGTCTTTATTCCCGTCTTACCACTAGGTTCTTCATGACCTTTATTTTTTCTTAGATTCCATATACATGTGTTAGCATACAGTATTTGTTTTTCTCTTTCGACTTACTTCACTCTGTATGTCAGACTCTAGTTCCAACCACCTCACTACAAATAACTCAATTTCGTTTCTTTTTTATGGCTGAGTAATATTCCATTGAATTGCACTTTATTTTATTTTATTTTTTTTATTTTTTTTATTTTTTAGTGTTTATTTTTACTTGTTGACAGTTTTGCTTTATTTATTTATTTATTTTTTGGCTGTGTTGGGTCTTCGTTTCTGTGCGAGGGCTTTCTCCAGTTGTGGAGAGCGGGGGCCACGCTTCATCGTGGTGCGCGGGCCTCTCACTATCGCGGCCTCTCTTGTTGTGGAGCACAGGCTCAAGACGCGCAGGCTCAGTAATTTTGGCTCATGGGCCCAGCTGCTCCGTGGCATGTGGGATCTTCCCAGACCGGGGCACGAACCCATGTCCCCTGCATCGGCAGGCATACTCTCAACCACTGCACCACCAGGGAAGCCCCTGTACTTTATTTTTGACTTGGCCCCCAAATTAGTCACACAATTACACAGTGTTTAACAGTTAAACTTCTTGGATTTATCTACCTGTATATCACTTTCTTTGCTCAGTTTGTTCCTTAATCCCACTTCTTCACAGTGAGTTTAATTCCCTTCAGTAACAAACCTATTCCTTGGAAGTTTTAGTATTGAAGATCTATAGGTAGAAATTTCTTTCTTTGTCCGAAAATGTCATCTCTTTCATTTTTTAATATGGTTAGTTAAATGTTCTATTCTAGGTTAAGAGTGATTTTTCCATTAGTACTTTAAGGATAGTGCTTTCAGTTATCTTCTGGAATCTATTGTTACTGATGAGAAGATTGCTACTAGTCTACTTGCTCTTTTTATTTGATATTCTTTCTTTCTTCCAAGTTGCTTTGTAGACTTTCCTCTTTGCCATTATGTGATGTGGTTTACCAGCTGTTTTTTAGCCTTGGTTCCCCAGAAAGCAGAGCCTCAGGCCAAGAGTTTTTGTGCTATTATTTAATTAGAGAGTACAATGCAAGTGAACCGGATTGCAGGGCAAAAGCAGTGAAGCAGGGAAGGATGGCGATTCAATATGAGAATGCATGATCAAGCTGGGATTTGACCTCTGGAAGTTCTGTGAACTGGATCTCAAAATTATGGGGAGGGAATGTGAAGAAAGGAGAAAGAATTCATCCATGGGTTTAGCCTGTGGGGGAACTGAAAGGGTTGCTTTAGGAATATTCTCACCTGCTGGAGTAAGGAGAGAGGTGGAGGATAGATTTGTTGGAACCATGAACACAGTGAGACACTGTCAGATTGTATATATAAGTAGTCTGCCAGTGTTGCACATTCTTTTAATGTGGAACAAAGGAAGGATCAGGCTGAGGTGAGGTATACAATACAGGATATAGTCATATATTTGTTTTCATTTCTTTTACTGGTGACTCCATGCACTTCTTTTATCGGAGGATTTATTTTTAACTTAATCTCTGAGAAGTACTGTTTCTTCAAATACTTGTTAAATTCACTCTAATCTCACCTTCTAAAAATATTATTAGATGAATGTGGGTCTTCCGTTTTATCCTTTATTCCTTTATCATTCACATTTTCATTTAACCTCATCATTTTTTCTGGCTTATTTTCAACTTATAAAATTCAAATTCAGTTTTATCAAATATGTTATTTAAACTTTCTATGGAGTTTTGAACTCCAATGAACATACTTTTTCTGCCTTTTTCTGCATCAATTGAGATGATCATATGGTTTTTCTGTCCTTCATTCTGTTAATGTGGTGTATCACATTGATTGATTTTTGTCTGTTGAACCATTTTACACATAAATCCCACGTGGCCATGATGTATAATCCTTTTAATATGGTGTTCAGTTCATTTTTCTACTTGGAGTACAGCTTATCTTTGAAGGTTCCAGCTTATCCTTGATCTCCTAACTTCAGATCATCTCTCATTCCTGACCGCCAGCCCTACTGACTTCAGGACTGGCACCAAGAGGCAGGGGCAGTGGATTTACATAGACTGCTTAACAAAGCCCCACTATCATGTAAGGTTTAATCTCTATAATAAAGTCCTTCTAGTGGTTCTACTTGTCCAACCAAACCTTAATATAGAGTTTATCGAATGTCATTTGATATTCTGATCAAGGAAAAAGGGAGAAAGCCAAGGTATAATGTCTAGGAACAGAAAGAAAAATAACACAAAGGGAAATATATTAAATTTAGGATGATGCACGGAACATAAATATGCTGTAAAAATCTAAAAACTGGATGAAATTGATTATTTCCTAGTAAAATATATACCACCAGAATTGATTCCAGAAGAGTGTGAAAAACAAAAGAGAACCCTTAGAAGA